>NW_028261386.1:98274795-98430022 GCF_051295495.1 Thamnophis sirtalis | reverse complement strand
AGCATTCATAATTGAAATTCAGTAGCATCTTAATTATTAATGGCTTTCTAAAAGACATGAAGGACACTGATTACCAGTAAGGGAAGACTGGATTAATTTTCCAGAAAATCCTGGTCCTATCTTGTTGGTTGCTTAATAACTCTAGGGAACCAGAAATAGATTGTTAGACTCGGATCTGGTTTAATTCAACTGTGAATCCTTTAACTCTTTAAATGACAAGCTATGACAATCTTTCAACCAAACCTTATCTACATATGTGTTCATTCCAAAAGCAAAATGAAATAATGTTAAGAATTCCATCATGAGCTTCTTAGACTAGGGGGACTGATACAAATTAAATGAATGCTGTAAAACTAGTTGCTTATCACATTTGCCTACCACTGGACTTCTTCATTGATTGTTTTTAAACTCTGATGTATTGTTATTAATAAAGGTTATATAAACATTCACTGAATCTTGATGACAAATTTAAATAGTCTTTCATTTTCAGTTACACTGGCTATAAAATTGCCTTCAAGAATCACCTGCCTTAACAAAAAAATCAGTCTGACAGTGGCTTCTGTTATAGCTGAAAATCTCTCCATGTGTGACAGTAAAATTGGACATTTTAAAATATTTTCTGTAATTAAGACAATTATTATGATTAAGAGAGCTGCAGTTGTGCTTCAAATGAAAACTTTGGGTCATTTTGATTCACAGTTGATAGTGCAGAAAGATAAACTGGGATGAGACTTATAATTAAAAGTAGATGAAAATGTACTGTTTCAAGGATTTCCCTGGGGAACACTGCTCTAGAGAATATTTTGCATCCAAACATCTTTCCTGGAAGTACAAACAATGCTTAAGTAAATACCAAACAACTAGGATCCTAGATGTACGTTATTTATTTTTTTTGCTGTCAAAACTCTACTACAACTATAGAAAAACTTCATTGCTATAAATTTGAAATTCATTCATATGTGAAGCAGAAGGATAAAAAATTTAAAGCATGAGCATGTTTCCTTTCCTCCCTTTTTCAAATTTTGTTTTTAAAAAGTAGCATATTTTTGAAGCAGAACACAGTCATTTTCTGTCTTGTTTTACAAGTGCATGGAGGTTTTCAGGTTTAGAATAATATTTGTAGGAAATACCGTGGTTCCCTGAAATTACGACATGTCCTGATAGCCATATTTTTCCCGTGGGCAAAAAATACACCCTCCCCCAATAATAAGCCCCATGGACAACCCCCCCTCCAGTCAGGCAGAGTGCCACTCACCAACCTAGCGATGCCCCGAAGGCGCAAAGCCGCAGGAGCTGGGGGGAGGGGGCAAAGGCTCTCACATTGCTTGACACCTTTGGGATACCGCTAGGTTGGTGGGTAGCGCTGTGCCCAGCTGGAGCGGGGAGTTGCTGGGAAGCTGCTCTGATGAGCAGCTGCCCGGCAACGCCCATTTCCAGCCAGGCAGAGCGCCACTCACCGACCCAGTAATATCCCAAAGGCACTAAGTTGTGTGGGGCTCTGCCTGGCTTGAAAGAGAGGTTGCGCAAGCACTTGTTCTACCTCTAGCTCGTGTGCCTCCCTGCCTCACCATGCCCAATTCTCCCTGCCTGGCTGGGCCAGGGTGCTGCTGGCACCAGCGCCGCCACTCAGCAGCGGATCTCCAGAGTTTGGAAGCCAGTTATTCTTGGAGCACCCTGACCCAACCCTGCAGGGAGAATTGGGCATGGTGAGGCAGGGAGGCATGCAAGCTGGAGGCAGAACAACCTCTCTTTCCAGATGGGCAGAGCACCACGTGGCTTAGCGCCTTTGGGATATTACTGGGTCAGTGAGTGGCGCTCTGCCCAGCTGCAAAGGGGGTTTGCCCGGTGGCTGCTTGTGAGCGTGGTTGCTTCATGGCTGTTGTGTTGCACTGCTCCAACAGCGCAACACAGCCATTCGCCCATGAGGCAGTGCCCAGCTCTTTGGGAGCCCTCTCGCAAGACAGCAGTCACCCGGCAACCCCAAAACAATAAACCCTCCCCCCATAATAAAGCCAGAGCCATATTTTGTAGGTAAAAAGAAAATAAGACCCTGTCGTATTTTCAGGAAAACACGATAGTTATAAAATAAAAGATGGAAAAAACCCCTGTGCTTTATTATTGTATAAATCTGTCTCGTGGGAGTTTAGTATACTTTTAGAAAATCATCCCATCTGTGGGCAATACAAAGTACTTGCTTTTTCTATTTAAAACACTAAATCATGAAGTATTATGGAGAGTTTTACTACTAGAGTTATCATGTCTGTGTATTCAAAGCCACTATAATAGAGTCTGCAGGAATTTACCAATTAAAAATACAAATCTGATGCTCTAATAGTTATAATGGAAATGTAAAGATATTTTGAAGATCTAAATTCATTGGAAAAGTCAGATTACTTATCAATGCCTCCACTATCTCTTGGTGTCGTTAACAGTGAAAGCACATCTAGCTTCCAATGAACTCATGGTCATTCTATGACAACAAGACTTCATCACATGTTTAAATTAGCTTTTGGCTGTTGTGATGGACTAGATTTTGGCAATTAATCTTTGCTCAGATGTTTGAGGTGCCTCCTATAAAGCTGCTTTCTGCATGAATTTGTTTGCCTTTTTTAATGAGTCAAATAGATAAGACTTTTTCCTTTATAATAACAGCAGCTCTGTGTTTCATTTATCTTCTGCCCTTTGTTAAAATAAAGAGTGAAGACCAAAATAGAAGTGGGAAATGTAGTGGCCTCTCTTGTCCTTATTATGAATATTTATGTTGTAAAAATATATATGTACTCTCTTTTTTTACTCTTACATCCTACAAAGATGCAGAGGAATATAACAATTAAACCAAGAATGTTATAGCTTGATTTTGCTACATGTGATTTTTGCAAACAGAGAAACTATTCATACTCTTGTTAATCCAAATCACATGATCTAGTTCTTCTCCCTAGATATGTCTAAGAATTCACTGTTGTTTTTAAATTGCTCCAGGCAACATGGTTTTGACAAAGCTTTTAATTTTCAAAGGCAGATCTTGTACTTTTGATTGACTGATGGCATTTGTTCAAGTCAATCTGAATAGTGGATCCTCTTTAAAGAAACAAAGGATCATATATCTAAAATTAAGGGTTATCAGAGTTGAATCTTGAACAACGCGATCACCATTTAATAGAAAATGCCCACTGGCCATGCATTATTATTCTTATCATGGGCCCCATTGGATTACCACTACCGTAGCAATTTCTAACAGTATAATTCTTATATGTATTTGAATTTAACTACAGCTGCTCAACTCCTGTGCAGAAGACATGTAAAAAACCTACTTTTATTATGCAGGTCAGCTGATCTCCTAGAAAAAGAGATAAGAAAATATCTAACCAGCTGAAGCTGTGAGACCTAGAGGATTTCAGAGTCATAGACCTGTTCCTTTAGGGGCAGTGCAACCAACAG
The DNA here is from genome assembly GCF_051295495.1 of Thamnophis sirtalis. Classification (NCBI taxonomy): domain Eukaryota; kingdom Metazoa; phylum Chordata; class Lepidosauria; order Squamata; family Natricidae; genus Thamnophis; species Thamnophis sirtalis. Next base: position 98,426,584 of record NW_028261386.1, on the reverse strand, counting down.
GAAACACAGAAGAATCCTGATGTGCAAATAGTAGTTCCATTTTGCTAGGGTTCAGTGTGTCTCTCTCCCCCCCCTCCATCCAGAATGAATTGGGACAAAATTCACTCAGCATCTGCATTATAGCCTGGAGATGTACAGTTGGGTATCATCAACATATTGGTAGTACCATATCCCAAACTGCTGGATAACTTCCCCAGTGGCTTCATGTAGATATTAAATAAGCCGTAGCAAATGTTTAACAGATGCATAATATAATTTTCTTTAACCCTCAAGGTTACACAAAATCTACATGTGGTATTTAACAAGAGGAGACACTAACAGAAAGAAAAGAAAAATTACATTAACGATGTATGATACTGTGAATAAGAAGGGGAGAGAGACAACAGAGTTATGGAGTAAGGGGAAAAAAGAGGGAGAAGAGTAGATTGATTTTAGGTTTGTGTAAAAATGTCTGTTTGAAGAAATCCAGGAAAAGATAGGAGACAATTGTAGGGAAAGAGAAAATAAAATCATAACTATAGAGTTGGAAAGAAAATAATCTACAGAACAAAAGTATTGTTATAAAAATAAATATGTGACCAAAGAACACTATAGGATAGGGAGATAGGGGAAAATCAGAAATCAGCTTTGAAAGGAAAGGAGGATTAAAGCCATTAAAAAGCCTTAAAAGAGCACAGCATATTTTGAATATTGGGAAATAACAAGAAATAATAGCAAAGTAAGTTTAATTTAAAACTATCAAGGATGGAACCTAAGAAGGACATAATCAATACTGCAGTCTGAAAAGGAAATTATCATTTAAGAAGGAGCAGAACAATTACATGTCTTCAGATTTGGCTGAACGTTGTTTGATATTCAAGGCAAACTCCTTCTTCAATTGGAAATAAAGAGTGAAAATTGAACAGTGAAGGGATAAATAAGAGAATGATTGGAACAGTTGAAAACCAGTCAAATTTCCTTTTAATCTTGTTGGAGGGAAAATGTCATAAAAAAAGATACAAACTGCAGTTCTAATCCTAGATCTAATGGCTGGAGAAGACTTGGTCTGGACATCAGTGTGCTGCTAGAATTCAGTGGAAGGGTAATTCTACTTCATAAGCTCTTAAGTTATAGTTTCAGAATAGTCCTTTAATACAATAAAGGTAAGTAAATCCACTTATCTTTGGCATTTTCTGATTTGCTAAATTCAATGGAAAGAGGCTAGGAGAAGAAAATTATAGTATTGTATGCCACAGATGTAGCATCAGATTTTATGTAATGGTTTAGATAAGTTATAGTTTTAAAGATTCCTAATTTCATGTTCAGAGTTTATGGATCAAAATTGAACAATATTTGGTTGAGCTAACTACTTTGATATGTTTCAGTGCTCACTTTTTTTTTTTTTTTTTGGCTTAAGGACGTCTAGAATTAGATTTCTAGATACAGTTCAGAGGTGGGTTCCTACCGGTTTGGCTGAGTAGGTAGTAATTCGGCATGCCACTCCCCCGAACTGTTTTTTTCCGTGGTGCCGTAGGCGCTGTCATCTTGTTTTTCTGCAGGTGCAAAAGCATTTTTAAAGTACTGCACATGCATGCGCAAAGCACATGTGCGGCACATCCCTGAGTGAACTAGCAGTAGCAGCAGCCGAAACCCGCCCCGATACAGTTCATTAAATGTATTAATCAGAGGACATATGAATTACATTTTCTGTAAATATAGCAAGCACTTGGCTCAGGAATTAGGAAATGTTAGGCTAAAAACTAATTAGAAATATTGCGAGGTTTCCACAACAGCTTTATCTACAGTGGCATTTCTTTATTTTACTGTTGAAAATTTATTGTGTGGTATATATTGTCTCCATGGTAACTTTTAATATTATTTTAGTTTAAGGAACAATAAAACATTTGGATATATATGTAGATCAGTGGTGGGTTCCGGATTCTGTTCCAACCGGTATGGTTGGAACGGCCCCGGAGTTACCCACATGCACGAGCGCGGTGCATGCATGCGTTCTAGTGTCAAATGATGCTTCCGCAAGCCTCTGCAATGCTCCAGCTGCTCCACGGAGCATTGCATAGGCGCTGTACGCACCATGCATGTGCGCAGAAACGGCAACAGCATAAAGCACTGGTAAGGAGCGCAGGCGGGCCCTCCGGAGCACCGTACCAGAACGTTATCCGGTGCTCTGGGCAGGAGCTGGTACGCCTGTACCGGGGCTGTTGTGGCCCAGCAGGAGCTGTTGGGGCTGCCACCAGACTCCGACAGCGAGGGGCCCTATGAGTCGGCTCTGGAGGATGTGGAGGACCCTGGACAGGGTTCCGACCCCGAGCAGGGCGCAGAGAGGCTGGTTGGCCACCAGGAGGTGCCTGAGCCTTGGACCAGTGGGGAGGAGACAAGGGAGTGTGATCCAGACGTCATGCATTGGAGCAGTGGGAGGAGCCAAGGGAGTTGTTCCTGGATGCCCAGCACCGAAGAGCTAATAGGCGTAAGGAACAGTTGCGCAGTTACAGGAGATATTTGCAGTCAGCTGGTGGTAATTAGGCTCCTCTCAAGACTATAAAAGGAATGATTGTGCACACGCCCTTTTGCAGGAATCAACATATTCACTTGAGCTGGAGAACTCTTGGGGCTAGCTTGCAGGCTGGATTGCTGCCAAGGTTAGTCTGTGCTGGATTGCTGCCAAGGCCTGGACTGTGCTGGATTGCTGCCAAGGCCTTGACTGTGTTGGATTGCTGCCAAGGCCTGGACTGTGCTGGATTGCTGCCAACTTATTGTCTGTGCTGGATTTCTGGCAACATCTTGTCTGTGCTGGCTTGCTGCCAAGGTCCTGTCTGTGTGTCAATAAATCCTTGCAGTATCTTTGTCTTGGCGTGCTTTGGTGTCGGAACATGGGGCATACCGCGTGCAACCCACCACTGATGTAGATGTATGTGTGGGTGGATGTTGTATACACATACACACACATATAAATAGTGTCTGAGTGTGTGTGTATCTATAAAAGAGAGAGAAACATATGGTTGTTGATTAAAGTTTATAAGAACATTATGTGAGAATTTATATAGAACTATACCGAGAAGCTAAATGTTAACTGAATATAAATATCAGAAATGTGATTTAAACAGATGGTTCTGACAAGAAGAGAGTCAGTTAAGCATTAGGTAGAAAATCAGGAGGAATACCAGGGCACATTCAATAACCTATTGAAATTATAGTCAAAATTACCAGTTCAATATCTACAGAGATTGGAAATGTAAGGGAATTCTCTCAATTCATGATTTATTAAAAGAAAATGTATGTGATTCTCACACAACATAGTTGTGAAAGCTCATGTGATTGTTTCTCCATAATGCATTACTAGAAGAAAACTGATGAACAGAAATGCATATTTCTACTCTTCCAACATATTAGGAGGAGGACAGCTTTTCAGGAATATTAGCTTATCTGATAGATAAGATTTAGATTTATATTTCCTGGTAAATTACAAGGAAAATCCCATTAGTGTGCAAATCATTTTAAGGTTAGGGTTATGTCACCATGAGTTCAGGCAGGAAAATTGTCACCACCAATGGTTTGTTAAGGCATCGGAATGTTTAGGAGGATGCTGATTTTTTGAGCATCCATTCCATTTTTCCTGGTAAAAGTCATGTGAAAATCCCATTGTAGGCAAACCCGTTTAGGGTTAGGGTCATGACTGCATGATTTGTGAGAGCAAAATGGAGGTTTCCTAAGCATTCATAGTGCATCGGTATGCTTAGGAGGGTGGTGATTTTTTTGACCCATCCCAATCTACATTTCCTGGTAAAATTCATGTAAAAATTCCATTCTGCAGCAAACCACTTTGGGGTTAGAGTTAGGTTTGCATGATTTCAGAGAGCACAATGGAAGTTGCGAACGTATTTGTAGCACATCAATAGGTTTAGGAGATTGCAACTTTTCCTGTCCACCCTATTTTCATTTCTTTGTGAAATATATAGGCAAATCTAATCAATGTGCACAAATCCCATTTGTGTCAACTTAGGGTTAGGTCACCATGAGTTCAGGCATGCAAATTGTCAGCACCAATGGATCCTTAACATATTAATATGTTTAAGAGGGCACTGACTTTTCGAGCACACACTATCTACTTTTCCTGATAAAATAAAGGGAAAAATCCCATAAACAAACTTAGTGTTAAAGTTAGGTCTGCTTGAATTTTAAGAGCAAAATAGAGGTCAACAGATTTGTAGCACATTGGTATGTTGAGGAGTGCACTGACATTTTGCGTCCTATATACTAGTGATGGCTAACCTTTTTCCCATCATGTGACAAAAGCAGGGGGAACGCAGGGGAGATCGTGCACAGGCGTGCCCATACCCATAATGCTAGGCACGTGACCCCCATGTGCATGCACACATGACCCCTGCCCCCCCGCTTTTGGCACGCGATGGACCCATTTTTCACCCACCCCAGGCTGCAGAGGCTTTCTAGGGCCTTATGGGCAACCTGGAAGTGACTTCTGGGTTGCTCATAGGGCTGTTTTTCGCCCTCAGGAGGTTTCCTTGAAGCCTCTGGAGTGTGGAAAATGCCCCAATGTGCAAACTGAAAGTCCATTCCTGAACTTTTGGGTTGCATGTTGTGTTGTTTTTCGCCGAAAAAGAAGGCCGAAGTCAGATGGCCAGTGTGCACATGCATTCTGGAGCTGACAGAGCAATGCCTCATGTGCCCTAACAAATGGCTCCATGTGCCACATGTGGCACACATGTCATAGGTTTGCCATCACAGCTGTATATATTTCCTAGTTTAAAAAATTGGGAAAATCCCATTAGGAAGCTAATCTACTTTGAGTTTTTGTTAGGGTAGCATGACTTCAGAGAGCAAAATGAAGTTCACTAACATTCATTGTGGATCAATATGCTTAGGACGTTGGTTACTTCTGGAAATCTGCCTTTTTTGCATTTCATGGTAAAATATATGAGAACATCCCATTGGGAGGCAAACCCATTTAGGGTTAGGATTAAGTTCCCTTGGATTCGGAGAGCAAAATGGAGATTACCAACAGATTCATAGTGCATCTATATGCTTAAGAGTTTCTTTTTCTTGGTAAAACACGTAGTATAATCCCTTTATAGTGGAAATCAACTGTATCCACATGTCTTTATGAATTTGCCACAAAAATAAATATCACAAATACATTAATACAATGTGAGAGTGTATTTTTAGTTAGGATTGGGATGAAGATTCTGGTTAGGGTTAGGTCTACAAGATTTTGTAGTAGAAAACAGTATTGCCATTAGAATTCTAGAGTATCAGTATACATAGAAGGGTTCTCTTGTTTTGAGACAGCCTTACCCGCGTGTCCTCTAAAACATATGCAAAAATTCCACTAGGGTGCAATTGCAATTAGGCTTGGGGTTAGGGTTGTTATTCAGATTAAGGTTAGGGTTAGTTCTCCATGAATTCAGCCAGCAAAATTGATATCGCCAATAGATTTGTAAAGTATTGATAAGATTAGGAGGCCTCTCCTGTTTTGAGACTGCCTTATCTATGTTTCCTGGTAAAATACATTGAAACATCCCTTAGAGTGGAAATTCACTTAGGGTTAGGTTTTCCTCTTCAAGAATTAGTATTGGAAAATAGATATTGCCAAATAGAGTAATAAGAATATTGGTATGCTTAAGAGCCCCCTCATGTTTTGGGACTACCTTATTTGCATTTCCTGATTTTAAAAAAAACTTGGAAAAATCCCATTAGGGTAGAATTCCAGTTAGGGTTAGAGTTAAATTTCTGTGAATTTGCCCAGTAAAATAGATGCCACCAATACATTTGGTGTGCTTAGGAGACCTCTAGTTGCCAAGGTTGGAGATCCCTGCTTAAAAAAGATATTTGGCTGATTACAGGTGTGGAAGTGACCTAGGTTGTTTTCCAGTTCTCTGAGATAAATAATGCATCATTGTGACTATGGAAGCAAATACTCAAGCGACAATGAAGTATGCTGTTATGGTTTTCTAACTAGATATAACTCAGTAATTAATATAAAGCAGTAGCTTTGTATTCTTTCTCTCTTCTCTCCTGAGTACAAAAATGCAACTTCTATTACAGAGCATAAATATAAAATTAAACATTTGTTTCTGCTTTCATCTCATTCTCCAGAACTTGCAGTTGCTTGTTAACATCTGTTTTTAATATGATTGCCATTGTTCATAGTGCTGCATCTTGGAACCCCTGATTAATACAAGAGGGTAAGTATTGTCTTTTCAACCCCAAAATCTTATCTTGAAACTTGAAACTAAAGCAGGAAGTCATTACTGCATTGTATTAACAACATTGCATTATCAAAATAGGGCTAATGTAGGAAATATCATACCAGTCATCCTACTTTCAGGATCCCATGACAGAAAATTACATGAATTGTCTGGGCCAGGCCGAGTAAAATGCTGTCTGTCCAGCAGGAAAAAGAATGAAGTATGAATTGTTGAATGGTGATAGCTCAGTTGTGATTTCTTAATACAAGGAGGAAGGGGAAAGAAGGTTAAGAGTCTTCCTTGCATTATATAAACAACTAACATTAACAAAATGAACTGTTGTTTTCTGGCATCAGCTTTTATTTTTATTTTTTTGGACAGTTGTCTGTATATATATCCCACATCTTAAAAGAACTATAAGGATGTAACCCTCCCCTCAACTTCATTTTCTTTAAACAAATACTTTTTTTTTTTTACTATAATGCAATGTTCCCTTTAGAAAGAGACCAACTCTTGGCAAACAAAAATATAAAATATAAATGTTTCAGGAGATGATTAGCAACAGAAATCATAGAAATAATGCAGATGACCAACAGAACACAGTATAGTTTGTAGTAACACTAACCAAAAGGTATTTACGATCTGATTTCAAAGTTACGGCCATCACAGTGCCCCTGTCATCGTTCATCCCTACACAGTGGTGGGATTCAAATAATTTAACAACCGGTTCTCTGCCCTAATGACTGGCTGGATGGGCATGGCTGGGTGGTCATGTCTCACCCTTAGGAAATTTCTCTTTAGTCCAACTCACAATAAAATAGCACTGTTTTCCAGGGCGCTGCTCAGTAGAGTCCAAGCATGGGTTAAATACAGCCAAACTGCCCAGAACTGAATTGAAACTTTAATCCATGCCTCTGGTGCTGATGAGCTTCAGTTTTTTTCAATTCAGCAAGCCCAGCGGACGTGCTTTAAGGTTTATCTTCAATTCTATCTCTTGCTTGGACTCTTTTTGTCTGTAAGTAGTTTATGTTTGATTATATTGGAGCAGGCTTGGAGAGCAAAAGGAAAAAAAGGTTTTCCTTTAATTGTGTGAATTTGGCCATTCTCTCCCTTTCGGTCCTCCCGGTGTCCTGGATACCTTAGGCACCATGGGGGAAACAGGCAGCTGTTGGGGGGGCGTGTGGGTCAGAGTGCCGACACCAGCGCTGCTGCAGCAGCCCTGCTGCAGCCAGATTCCCCACGGAGAGCTCCGTGGGCCATCGTCCGTGCTTGCTGAAGCCGGCGTTCGGCGTGGTTTTTCTCCGAGCGTTAATTGATTCTGCCGGCTTGTTAATGCACAGGCGCAGCATGCAAAAAGCCACCCGCCATCTCTCCCCTGTTCTGCTGGTTTCGCTTTCGACTCCTCGCACATGCTGCAGCTGCCTGAAGCCTGACTCATCGCAGGAGCCGCTCGGAGCTATTGTTGTCCAGCCTGGCTGGCAATTTATCTCCAAAACACCTCATTAGCAGCGGCTGAGTTTTGAGGCCCCCTGGGTCACAATTGTTATTCCTGCCGGTATTTGGAGCTGTGATTGCTTGTGATTAACACTCAAATTGCGAGGTGGTGAGTGGGGGTGCCCCTTATCTATTGAATTGAATCCAGGGTCAGATTCCAGAGCAACCTGGCCAGTCAGGGGTCTCCTCCAAGGCCTTTTCTAGGCAGGCAGGCGTGGCTGCCAGGGAGGCTATTAGGGGCTCCAAGCCCTATTCCAGACCTGGGCCTAAGCAAGGTTCAGGGCCTGATAAGGATGCCTTGCGCCGCCAGAAGGCCCTTGAAAAACATTTTTCCAAGGCCCAACAGCTTACCCAAGCCTCTCAAGTGGTGTCTCCTGAGGAGCCCAGCTCAATCCCATACTATTTCTGACAGTGATGAGGAAGGCCAGGAATTTTCTCCCATGGCTTCCTTGGCCATGGGAGTTTCCCCGGGTGTGTCCTTGGTGGACCAGGTCGACCTGTTTGCATGTCCTTTGGACCTGGAAGAGGGACCAGTTTTGGGGCCCTTGGCTCCACAGGATCCATCCTCCAGACCAGACCCCAGGGTGCACCCTGTTGAGGATTGGGGCCCCAATCTCTCAGCAGAAATGCAGGAGGTCATTAACAGGGCCATTTCTTAGGGTATTGAGGCAGGCATGCAGCAGAGAGGTAAACGCACTTGTAAGACCTGACACTTACAACCCCCTATGACTCCCAGGGCGGCTTCAATCTCCCAGGAGCCTCAGTCTTTCCATTCTTCCATGGTTTCTGATGATTCAGAATGGGAGGAGGAGGGGGGATCTCCTACCCAGATAGGAGTTCTCTGGGGACAAGGGAGGTACCTCTGAGAAGCCTGCTTTTTCTGGTCTCTTTAAGCTGGCCAATTTCAAGACCATCTTGGATAAGGCTAAGATAGTGACCCACATGGGGTCCAAGCCCCCAGTTCAGGTGCCCACCGAACTGGATGATCTTTCTGGGGACCTCTTTGAGGAGCCTGTTTCGGCTCAGGAGATAGTGCCTATTCCCAAGATGTTCCTTAATATGATTCAGAAGCAATGGATGCAGCCTGCCACCCTGGCTACCCCCAGTAACAATGATAAGAAGTTGTATACGGTAGATGCTTGCCTGGAGGACTTGCTTAAGCTCCCCCCCCCATCGATCCTCCTGTGGCGGCCCTTACTTCAACCTCCGTTCTCCCACCTGATTTATTGGAAGGTCTCAAGGCGGAGGACAAAAAATCTGAGACCGCCTGTCATAAAACGCACCAGGCGGCCGCTTGGGCAATTAAGACCTCAGCTTCGGCTTCCTTTCTCTCCAGGGCTGTCCTGCAAACAATCAGACTAGGACTCAACTGGAATTCCTCTCCCTTCCCCCCCCCCCGCCACTTCATCAGGTACCCAGTTCCGTTGTGCCCAGTAAAAAGTGCTCTTATGGAACAGGAGATCAAACATCTCAGGGAAATCAGGGTCATAGAGCCGGTTCCTCCAGGCCAGGAAGGGACAGGGTTTTACTCAATCCTGTTCCTGGTTCCCAAGAGTTCAGGGGGGTGGAGGGGAATCTTGGATTTAAAAAGACTAAATTATCACATCACCTACCGGAGGTTCAAGATGAAGTCCCTGCAGTTCATTCTGGGATTCATCAGGCCGGGAGATATCTTGACCTCCATAGATCTCAAAGAGGCCTACCTCCATGTTCCTATTCACAAAGCCCACCATTGTTACCTCAGGTTTGCTTACACCGGCTGCCATTACCAGTATCAGGCCCTGCCCTTCGGCCTCTCCTCGGTGCCAAGGACATTTACAAAGATACTCGCGGCTGTGGCAGCCTTCCTCAGATCCTGTCCAGTTCGTCTGCACTGCTACCTAGACGATGTCCTCATTCAATCGTCATCGGCCCTATTATTCTATGTTCCAAATTCTGCTTCACAGCAGAAGCAATACAGATGGCTGGACCACACATGTATTAAATTCTGTATGATCAAGCTGCATCTTTGTCCCCTCCTGTATCTTTTTCCCCTAGGAAGAAACAAAAAGTAGCCAACACTGCAGAAGCTATAAAAGGTCTTGGGGAAATCCAAGGAGTATCAGATGATCACAGAAGTGTTATTAATATTCTTTATAATGAAAATGTTTGTAATCTTGTCCTTCTTCCTGAAGGGAAGAGGTTAATCCCATCCCTAGATGGGTAATTGATGGGTTTCCCTGCCCTAATCTTGTCATTTTCTGTTGTTTATTGACTTTATTCAAGGCATTCCAGCTGCAACTGTTAAATGGTTCTTGGCTGTCTGTCTGGAGCTATTAACTGAAGGGAGAGAGAAGAAAAAAAAGCCTTGCACTTTATTTTCAGCTGGTTCTCCAAACTGCACAAGCAATTTACTAGTGTTTCGGGTGAACTGGTGCGAACTGGCTGAATCCCACCACTGCCATTACAACTGATGGGAGATTTGTTCAGCACCTATCCCCCTTTTCCCAACCATCCCGCCAGGACTCCGCAGACCTTGGCCTGCTCTCAAGCCAGCCACTCAGCTAGGCAAGGGAGCCTAGATATGGTCAGCAGAAGTGACCAGAATGCAGAGGGCTACTACAGTCAAAGCCTATTTCCCATCTGACTTGCCAAGGGCTTCCCAAGGCTTCCCCCTGCCCTTTGGGGTTTCCCAGGCTTCATACTGCTCCCAAACTGGCTATTCAGCCAGGCAAGTGGTTAGACTCCCTTTGTGCTGGCTTGGAAGCAGGTCAAGGCCTGGAGAACCCTGAAGGAAGCAGAGCACCAGGTGCCTTGAGATTTGGGGAGGCCTTAGGAGGCCTAGAGGAGGTGAGCCCAGGCTTTCTCTGAGCCTCTAAGAACCTCCTCCACCCCTTTGGCACCCTGTTCTTCACTTAAAAACCTTCACACTAATTAACAATTGCATTTGAGAGTACAGGGATGGTTGGGGGGCGGTGTTAAATGAGATGCTTCACTCAATGGCAATTGTGATATGCAAATGCAATGGACAGGCTCCATTTCTATGGAAAGTATCACCTGTATTTTGGTATAAGGTTTTATTAATTATTTTAAATTAATTCAATGACTATTTATGTATCTGGATTTATTGTCTATTATAACAAACTTTTCCCAATAATATATCGAAGACTATTTTTGAAAAGAAAAAACAAAGTGGTAGATTTTTAGCAAAGTGGCATCTGCTAACAAAAAACTGCAGCTGTGAAAAAGTTACCAGAGTTCTTTGTTCTTTGCATTTCTCATAATTATTAAACTATACACACACACACATACACACACACACACACAGACAAGCTGCTTAGTAAATTTGCTGACACAGGAGGGAAAATAATTACATACACATTTTTTAAAAAAAGAATTTAAACACTTCGATCTATTAAAGGACTTTTTACTTGTAGAAATTGATTTATAGCGTATTTTGAATATGGGAACAAGTATATGAGTCTTCAAACATATGACAGAGGAAAGAGGCTCCACAGAATAGTGGTGAAATTAGTGTCTTTTAAATATTTTACTTACACATGAACTCAGGTATTTCCAGTTCTTGTGTCCTTTATGCAGGGCAAGAAAGTCTTTTTTACCCAAATTATTTCCAAATAATTTCCATAATTTAAAATATAGAAATAAATCCATATCATCATTAATAAGGAAGTAAGAGGCTTTTTACCATAGTGCTAAATGTTGATGGTTAATTCCAAGGCATAACTTTGCAATTCTTGTTATTTAACCTGGATTTAGAATGGATAGACCCTAAAACACATGATGCCTGTAACTCTGACTGGGGGGGGGGGCAGGACAGGGGGGACGACGATGACCAAAAGCACATAGCTCAGATATGTTGATTTCAAATACAGAAAAAAAATACTATAGAACCTTTTCAAAACATTAATTTTCTTTTTTACCAACAAACATGTTTGTATCAATATTACCTGTGGTGACCCTGAATCTCCTGGTTTTAATTGGGGATAGGTATATAGGAAAAAGTCTAAAATGAACACTTCAGACCAATTGTAAAAGAAACTAGGAACTAGAAACACAGCAATTGACACTTTGCAAGTTACATTGTGATGTAGGAGTGACAGATGAAATTTGGTTGCCACATTTCTGATTAGAGATGAAAGAAGATTGTACACTGTCTTCAAAAGCAGCTCATAGACAGTGCACTGTGTATTGTATGAAGCATGACTAACGGAAGCAATGTCTGTCTTCTTCCGATAAGATTGTACCTTATGTTTCAAACTATTTGAGAAAAGTGAGGATCAAGGAGAATCCCAAGGGATATACGGAATAGACTTCCCAATCGAGGAAAGGACGTATTTAGATTTTTAATGTCTTTGAATAATGAAACCCTGCAACTGGTATGGATTTAACATTGTTGTTGTCCCTCATTCATATTCCAATTCCCTCCAAATGAGCTATAGAGTCCATCTTCCAAGTTTCTGATTGAGTGTTGCAAGTCATAATATTAACCAGATTTTAAAACTATCTTCAATTGCTAGCCAACCTGCAGAGTAGCTTTGTGATTTGCAGTGGCATTCTAGTGAGATGTTAAGAACAATTTTGGTTCAAGTAGACTAAGAATGATGTGATATAAAAATTAGAAAGATATGGTTCAGCAGACACTTCTCTATTTTTTAATCCTGAAATATTGTTAATGTTTTTACAACATACTATTTCTATTGTATTAACCTAAGAAAAAAAAATCCAAAATATCATGAGACAAGAAACCAAAAATTGTATAGCATGGCATTTCAAAGGACAGCATGGGTGCTGAGTGGTTAATGAGATGTAATAGCTGCCTTTTGAAAAAGAGACAAGTTGTTTTAATCAAAAAGGTCATGGGTGTCAGATAAGATTATTGTTTTCAATGTTAGCTTGACTTAACCCCAATCTCTGGGAATTAGTTTCCAGCATACATTGCTAACAGAAAATAATTTGTTTGAAGATGTAAGTTGATGTGTCTTTTCTGAATCTGTGATACCAATAAATAAAAAAGTACATTGTGCATGGGATTGCAGTTTAAATAATAGAAACAGCTATGCATTGATTAATCCTCTAAATTCAAGCAAATGCTAAACAGAAAAGAGTTCTCACAGTCCCACAAATCAATAGTATATGGATAAAAGCTTCCTTTGTCTTGGAATGTCACGTCCAAGCTATATACGTTTCTGCTTTGAACTAATTGAGAGGGGAGACATATTGCAAGATTGTTCAGCAATTCATAAGATTCTCAAGAATAAAATATGCTTGACATCCCTGTGAATTCTTCCAGCAGTGACACTGGACAGCAAAGTTAAAAGTAATAATTTAATAATCCTTAATATTGAAGGTCAACAACAATAATTCTAGTTTATAAGAAAATGAACAGAGGACAGAGACAATAGACAAGTACTACTTGGTGCCTTCTGTGTGTACTTGTTGTCCCATATGTAGCTCCCTCAAATGTGACTTGCTCTTCTATCTCAAATGACATAGATTGAAGAGGTCTTTGAATTGAGAAAAGGAAGTTTAAGAAGTTCAGGTTTGATAGAGCCAAGGTGGCGCAGTGGTTAAATGCAGCACTGCAGGCTACTGCTAGATCAGCAGGTCAGCGGTTCAAATCTCACCGGCTCAGGGTTGACTCAGCCTTCCATCCTTCCGAGGTGGGTAAAATGAGGACCCAGATTGTTGGGGGCAATATGCTGACTCTCTGTAAACCGCTTAGAGAGGCCTGAAAGGCCTATGAAGCGGTATATAAGTCTACTGCTATTGCTATTGCTATAGTTTACCCTTGAGTAGTACATGGGTGATGAGTCAGGGCTGTATGGCTGTGGACACTTTTCTTAGGTAGCTATTGCATTGTCTTGCTTAAGTTTTCAACAGTATAGTTTTCATGAATATTGTATCAACCTGTGAATATGTTTTTTTTTAATTTCTATTTTAAAGAAGCCTTTTTGCAAAGAATTTACAGGTGAAACTCGAAAAATTAGAATATTGTGCAAAAGTTCATTTATTTCAGTAATGCAACTTAAAAGGTGAAATTAATATATGAGTAAGACTCATTACATGCAAAGCAAGATAATTCACGCCGTGATTTGTCATAATTGTGATTATTATGGTGTATAGCTCATGAAAACCCCAAATCCACCATCTCAGAAAATTAGAATATTACATGCAATCAATAAAACAAGGATTGTACATAGAACAATATTGGACCTCTGAAAAGTATAAGTATGCATGTGTACTCAGTACTTGGTTTGGGCCCCTTTTGCAGCAATTACTGCCTCAATGCGGCCTGGCATGGAAGCTTAGAGCTGAGGTGGCACAGTGGTTAGGGTGCAGTACTGCAGGCCGCTTCAGCTGACTGTTATCTGTAGTTCAGCGGTTCTAATCTCACCGGCTCAAGGTTGACTCAGCCTTCCATCCTTCCGAGGTGGGTAAAAATGAGGACCCGGATTGTTGGGGGCAATATGCTGACTCTGTAAACCGCTTAGAGAGGGCTGAAAGCCCTATGAAGCGGTATATAAGTCTTAACTGCTATTGCTATTGCTATTGCTAGCTTATCAGCCCGTGGCACTGCTGAGGTGTTATGGAAGACCAGGATGCTTCAATAGCGGCCTTCAGCTCTTCTGCATTGTTCGGTCTCATGTCTCTCATCTTTCTCTTGGCAATGTCCCATAGATTCTCTATGGGATTCAGGTCAGGCGAGTTTGCTGGCCAATCAAGCACAGTAATCCCACAGTCATTGAACCAGGTTTTGGTGCTTTTGGCAGTGTGGGCAGCTGGAAAAGGAAGTCAGCATCCCCATAAAGCTCTCTGCGGAAGGAAGCATGAAGTGCTCCAAAATCTCTTAGTAGACGATGGTGTTCACCCTGCTGTTGAAGCACAGTGGTCCAAAGTCCTGTTGTTCAGTGGTCCAAAGTCCTCTTTTCTGATGAGAGCAACTTTTGCCAAAAGCACCAAAATCTGGTTCAATGACTGTGGGATTACTGTGCTTGATTGGCTTCTTCATTCTTCTTCCATACTCTGGGTCCTTGGTTTCCAAATGAGATGCAAAAGTTGCTCTCATTAGAAAAGAGGACTTTGGATCACTGAGCAACAGGACCACTGTGCTTCATTAAGACCAGGGTCAACACAGCCATCTACCAGGAGATTTTGGAGCACTTCATGCTTCCTTCCGCAGACAAGCTTTATGGGGATGCTGACTTCATTTTCCAGCTGCCCACACTGCCAAAAGCACCAAAACCTGGTTCAATGACCGCAAACTCGCCTGACCTGAATCCCAGAGAATCTATGGGGCATTGCCAAGAGAAAGATGAGAGACATGAGACCGAACAATACAGAAGAGCTGAAGGCCGCTATTGAAGCATCCTGGTCTTCCATAACACCTCAGTAGTGCCATAGGCTGATAGCTTCCATGCCACGCCGTATTGAGGCAGTAATTGCTGCAAAAGGGGCCCAAACCAAGTACTGAGTACATATGCATGCTTATACTTTTCAGAGATCCGATATTGTTCTATGTACAATCCTTGTTTTATTGATTGCATGTTCTGAGATTGTGGATTTGGGATTTTCATGAGCTGTACGCCATAACCATCACAATTATGACAAATCATGGCTTGAACTATCTTGCTTTGCATGTAATGAGTCTTATCTCATATATTAGTTGCACCTTTTAAGTTGCCTTACTGAAATAAATGAACTTTTGCACAATATTCTAATTTTTCAAGTCCCCCCCCCCCATATTTCTGTTGAGGATTTTTTTAAACACAATTGCAAGGTGGGTATACTTACCTTTTGCTGTTCATATTACAGAACATATTTCTCCATTGCAGTACAGTCTCTGGGATACCTGTGATTTCTGATCCAAAAAAGTTATTTGGGAGAAATTAATTTATAATTCTTCCTTTGGGATTCAAATGATGTATGAGAGGTCAGAAGAGCTGCACATTGCTGGAAAAATGACTATACAGTGAAATACACGACAGAACATTCTTCTTTTAAGACAGCATGTGTGGAATGCCGTGAACTGCTCCCAGTTCAAAGGATATTCTTCTGGAGAATCAGTGGACTAATTAAGGAACAGTTGGATCTGTAGACAGTGGAATTAAAGTGATATGTTTTGCACATACCAAAAGCTTGGCCTCCTATGGTCAGGACTGTTATTCATATTGTTAGTTTAAAGAACCATTTGATTCAGTGGTTAAGGCCAAGGGCTAGAAACAGAGAGGTGCGTAGTTCTAGCCCTACCTTAGGCACAAAGCCAGCTGGGTGACCTTGGGCCAGTCATTCTGTCTCAGTCATTCTTTCCTACTTCTCACTGGGAAGTAGGACAGGGCAAACCATTTCTAAAAATATTGCTAAGAATGTTGCAGGAGTACTCCAGGTAGTTTCAGGAATCAACACTGCCTTGAAGGCAGAAAAAAAGGGCTAATGTGGTTCACAGGATTGCCCTGTTTTCCAATTTACTTTTATACTTAAGTCCGTTCGCTCATTGCAAGAAACTATATACTGTAAAGAGTACCTTTTCCCACATCAACTTTTCTTTATAGATACCTTAATTTTATTTGCATTATGTACAGTGGTACCTCTGTCCTTGTCGGTAGTTGGTTCCGGAAGACATGCCGAATAGTAAAGCCAATGGGTATGGACAAAATCACACGATTTATCACGTGACCAGCTATTTCAACCGGAAGAAATAGCAAGTCACAAGAGACTAACATCAGCAAGTTCTTCCTTACATGTCGACTACCAGGAGAAATATGAGTTCCTGGATAAGATTTCTGCTTCAAATCACATTGAATACCAAATTTGAGGAGTTTTGAAGCAGTCAAGTGCTGAGGTATGACTATACTTATTTTTAAAATAATTTTGTACCATGTTATAAAGTCTTTGGCAATGAAAGATATAATAAAAAAACTTTAAATTAAATAAATAATTAATATATCATCCTAAGACTGGAAATGAAATTGACATCTTACTTGATCACTGTGAAATGAATATCCTAAAGTACTTTAAATTCTGACAAACTGTTCCCCTATGTTTGAAAATAAGAAAAGCAATGTAATTAAGTTTGCCAGTGTATATTCCTTTGGTTCTGTAGTGTGGATAATACAGTTATTCTAACTCATTCCCAGGAGTATCTGTAAATTCACATGGAATGGGCAGACTCATTTTCTTACCTCATTCTTTTCCTTCTCTATCATTTCCCTTTCTTTTTTAAGAAGAATGTTGAATCTAAATTATTTTTGGCTTTATGAATTCCAGTTCACAGAATAAAATCTAGAGCACAGGTAGCTGTACTTATGATGAATGCACATCTGATTACAAAATGAGTCATCTATTTAAAGGGAATATTTGATTAAATTATGACCCCTTTGTGCCAGTGTTTCCTTTCTTACTAAAAATATGTGTATAACAAATAGACAAATCTGTAAATGTTGTTCATGTTTATTAAATGTTATTCAGAATTTTTTGAATGCGTGGAACAATTATTCACTTTTGGATATATGAATGGGCAGTTCTTTCTTCAAAAGTTGGAACCATTTCACAGAATAATTTACTTTGCATTTCTATAGTATAGAGAGGGTAACATGCCAACATCAATCTATACTCATAGATTACTTACACTCCGTTTCAAATGTATATATGTACATCCATCAGTAAACATCAAAGTATTTCTTTTGGGGGGGTAAACAATATTCTTTAGATCCACCAAATGAATAAGTATTGCTATAAATCAGACAAATTTAAAGATATGAGGTTTTTAAATGGGAGCTTAGCTTAAACTAGTTGATACCAATAATCATTCCCTATCTCTATCTTTCTCTCCTTGAAAACCATTCCTGCTTCCATTGCAGCCAAATACAGCATGGCTTAGGATTGTATCTGAACAAATCACAAGATCTTTTGGACAGATGAGATTAAAGTGGAGATATTTGGTCACAGTGCCATGTTTGGCAAAAACCAAACAGCATATCAGCACAAACATACCAACCATCAAGCACAGTGGTGGAGAGGTGTAAAAGCCATCTGTCCAACTACTAAAACTTGGCTGACACTAGGTCATGCAACAGGACAATGATCCCAAGCATATCAGCAAATCTACCACAAAATGGCTGAAAAAGTAAAGATTCAAGGTATTGCAATGGCCCAGTCAAAGTCCAGATCTCAACCAGACTGTGGCAGGACGTCAAGATAGCTGTGTATAAATGAATGCCCACAAATAAACTGAAGCAATGTTGTAAAGAATAGTGGACCAAAATTCCTTTATAATGATGTCAGAGATTGATAAAGTTATACAGAAAATGATTACTTCAGATTATTGCTGCTGCTGTTCTACAACATATTGAATCACTAGGTGTACTTAGTTTTTCATACATGCATCCTCCATATTGGCTTTCTTTTTGTAAAATAAAAATATGTTCTTATTCATCTGAGGTTGTATTTATCTAGAACTGCTAAGGACCAGATAATTTTTACTATGTCCTGACAGGTAAAACCATAGAACTCAAAGAGGGTGTGCTTTCTTTTTCACATGACAGTATATTCCTTTTCATTTTTTATGCCTCTCACTCCTCAGTTTTAGGGTCTTGTGAACTCCATTCAACTACAATTTCCTTTTGACCCATTTACTCTTCCTTTATATAATTATTTTGCAATTCAGTTTTCATTTATTATTTTTCTGTGACTAAAACACTTCACTCTTTTTGCACTGGTTGCCTACTTTTAAATTGAATGCACATTCCTTGAGCACTCATTTGTTCTTGACCCCTATATCTTCCGGTTTTTCCACACACACTTAAGAACTCCATTCCAGATGCTTTCAGCTCTTTAAATCTGTTTTGTCAAATTCACAGTTCCGTGTAACAAAGCGGGCAGAACTACACAGCTGTTTCCATTTCTTTCAAAAACCATTAATTTCTTGCAACAGACCACATACTATTCACAACCTTTCTGTTTCCATTTGCGCGTATTAATATCCATTTTCCATCTTTAATAAACATTTGACCAAGTTACAGAATTTTTGTTCTCTTTATTACTTTGTCATTTGTGTATAACTTAACAATATTTCACTCCATTTCTTTTTGGTTTTCTGCAACATCTTCAGAAACCAATTCTCATTTCTGTATGGGTAAAATAATTATCATAATTCTATTTTTTTCATTTTATAATGCACTTTCTGAAAATCAAGAATTGTACTTTCTGATATTCATACATTTCATAATTGCCTTCATTGGTATTTTCTCCACTGAGTTTGGACATCTTCACTCTTGTGATTATTGACTTCTAACCTTTTTTACTTCAGTGTGCTTGATGTTGTCAGCTTGAAGGATGTCCAGATTTGTAGTGATTGTCTTTATCCAGATTCTTGATGTTATTTGCATAGGAGATCTGGATCCCTTGAGTTTTCACTAGTTTTCCCCTGTTGATGAGGATGGCATATTTGTTCAGTCAAAACTCCATTTCAATGTCTCAGCTACATATATGTTGAGCAGCAATTCTATTTCAGATCTTTTACATAGCTACAGATAATCCATATTACTGAGGTGGGGTAGCCTGGAAGATGTTTTTGATATTTGATCGACTTGGCCTGAGTTATTCTGTATTTTTGAGAGAGGAATCTGCGCAATGTTAAACAATAGGGGTAATTATGAGTCTCCTTGAAAGATTCCTCTTTTGATATTAACCTCTCCCAATCTATCACCATTGACCAACAACTGTGTCATCCATTGTGCCACCGATTTTTTCACAAAAACTTCTGATGTTTCTATTGACTCTTGTTATTTTTAGGAACCTGATTATCCAATCATGTGGCAGGAAGTCAAATGCCTTCTTGTAATCAATCCTACATTCAAATTAGTCTTCCTACTCTTGTAGTTTTCCAGAATCATCTTGTCAATTAAGAACTAATATTTCCTTTCTCTGCTGTATGGGTTATTTCCTTTTTTGTTTTGAACTACTTGTGGTTGCACTGCATCAGCTGCAGTCACTGATCTGCATTTATGACTGTTTGCAGTGTGCCAATCATGGGACCACAATTTATGATAATTTTGCCAGAAACCACTGTTTACGCCCAGTTACTTAGCAATGCCCTTCCAAGAATCTGTATTTTTTTTTTCTTATTTTCTTACCTGTCTCCAAGGAGTAAAGTTATTTTATAGATATCTGCACAATATTATCCTATGGTGCTTTAGGACATGAACATACTTATCCATTCTTCTGCCAGCTAATGGTCCATTTGCAATTAGTATCAAAATACTGCTTCCACAGAAGTAAAATGCTTCAGTTCCAAGGAGGAAGAGTTCATAAATTCATAGAATTCATTAGCCTCTAAGGCATCTAAAATTAATTGGCTATCTCTCTGGAAATGCGGATTATCTCTTCCTTTAAATAGCTGAAGCCTTCTTTAGAATGATCCAATTATCCAAGATATGCAGATAAGTCCTACACATGAAAGAAAGCATATGGCCATCCCTGTGGGAGTTCTCCATGGCCCTTTGTGTACAACCTCATCATCTTTTCCAATATGACATGTGCCAATTTAAGGGAAATGCCATCTGTATATTACATAGCAGAACATAATTCTTTGATCTGGATATATTATTTTTATTATGTAAATGGTGGCAGAGGTAAGGTTCTATTTTTACTCTGGGTAGGTAGCATTTATTACCTCCTCACCGGTCTCGCCTGCTTCTGCCTGTGGGGTGAAATTTCTGTAAAAACACAAGGGTACAAAAAAAATGTAAGAGTGTGCTATAAGCATTTCTTTTCCTATTCCATGTAATACAGTTGCCAAGATGGCTAGTCACACAGCAGCTATTAATAAGAGGTGGGTTGCTTCCGATTTTACTACCGGTTCGCTTAGCGCGCATGCCAAACATGTGCAGCGTGTGCATGCACAGTTCAATGTAAATTCTTTGTGCATGCGCAGAGCAATTTACGGTGAACTGTGCACCGTACTGAACAACATGTCGGCTAAAGCAGTAGCGACCAGGGAACCAGTTCGTGGATATGGCTACCCTAGGTCGCTGCTGGTTCTGTGATCCAGGCCAAAATACCACTACTGGTTTAGCCGAACTGGGCCAAACCAGGAGCAACCCACCTCTGCTATTAATGGATTTAATATGGTAGCCTGCTGGGTTTGAATACTGGAGTGTGTTTAAAAAGGAAAACTGCTTAATACTTCAGGAAACTCTAAATTTTTAGTGTTACACTATGAGATTCTTTACAGCATGAATTAATTCCTTGAGGATTTTGTGTTGTTTTAAAGAAATAGAGAAGGCTATTCTAAAGGTAATTCCAATGATCTTTTCATGCTGAAAAGGATGCTTTCTATTTTTTAAAAATAAATTCTTAAAACTTAAAAAGATTGAAAGAATTAAGGGAGATAAAAATAATGAATTTTTCTTTGTTTTTTGAGAGAAAAATTGAGAGAAATTTTAAAAACAGCCGTTCTGATATTCTCAATTATCTACTGCATATGTGTTTGTGTATGTGTGATATCTATATATACATGCATATCCAACATGTTAATCCAACTTTGGGATAAGTAACATTATGCAAAGTGTGGAAAAGAACTAAGAAAGTATAAGTATAATCTTTATTGTCATTGTACTTAAATACAACAAAATTGGTTGTATTGAATAATCCAAATAAATTAAGTGCATCAAGATAAAGAAAAACATATACCAATACAATTTACTGTACAAACCAAATCATCTTTGCTTCCACAGTGTGCTTCATCCATGTTATTTAAATTTGTTACTTCTCATTGAAAATGAGGCAACTCCACTCCATGAATTTATCAATCTTCATTCTTTGTTGCTATGTTTATTTTGTGTTTTGATTCCCATTTATTTTCTCTGTAGAATGAATTATTTTAATGTATTTCTTTCACACTATTCACTTTCCTATTCTACTGCATTCATTCATTCCTCATTCATTCACTCACTCACTCACTCCCTCATTCCCAACCCCCCTTTTTTTGTTCTATTACAAACATTTTGTAACTGCCATTATCAGTACATTCAATTCATTTTAATGTTTCTCCTAATGCATTAACTTTCACTTTACTGCCCAAAATATGATTTTTAATATATAGCCAGTTTTATTTCTTTTGGTAAGCATTGATTCCTCTTAATAAACTACATACTACCTAACTCCCCTTTCTGCCAGTATTTGCACAACTTAATTTTTTTTATCCAGCTAGGGAAGGAACATTATAGAACATGAGTTTTCATAATTTCCCCTTCATATATCCATAATTTATAATAGTTCCATCCATTTTCACTATTAAACATACTTATTTTGGTTTCTAATGCAATAATTTTCATAATTGTTATTTATACAATCCATTCTAGCATTTGCTGCAAATTATTTAACTTTCTACTTAAAAATGTCTTCATAAAATAGCACATGTACATTCACGACTTAAGTAATAATCCAAAATCATAAGAAATGTTTACACATGTATTTATAGTCACATTATTCAGAGATACTTTAAACAATCAAGATAACAGAAATCTTGTTATCAATGTTCAAACATTTTTAATATAATTTAATGCATGCTTTATATCTGTTTAAACAATTTATATTTAATAAATACCAGATATTTAATAATATGTGTAAGACTGTCTCAACAACAATGATTCTGGGTGAACAAAGATTAAAACAAACAACTGCAAAGGATAAACCATGACTTCTGAAGTATATAATACATATCACTCAGCAGTATTGCTCACCTAATGGCCTGGCCTAAATTCCTAGGAAAATAACCTGGTCTTCAGAATGATTCAAAAGGCTAGTGGGATTAGAGCATCCAGATCTCTTGTTTGTTGATGTTCCATAAGGCCATGTGTTGTCACTGAGAAGGTGTGACTCCTGAGTCCAACAAGACATTACTGTTTAATTTACTGTTTAATTGAGGGGACTTGAAGTATGTCCTCTCTTCTAGTTCTGGTGAGATAAACTGAAGCAATAGGAAAAAGGAAGTACCACAAGTATTCTGGCCCTAGGTTGTGTAAGGCTTTATAAGGAATAATCAGCACCTTGCATTATCCTAGAAGACTATAGGGAGCCACTGCTATTTGCGGAGTAATAATGGTATATGAGAGTGGTGAGAAGTTCCAAAAACTGCCTGTATCAGTTATACCTTCCACATGCTCTTTAAAGCTATTCCCAAGTAAAATGGCTGATAATAGTCCAAGTAGTAAGTAACTAATGCATGAGCAAGGAATGCAGAAGTGGGCCCAGTTGGTTGGACCAAAAAAAACCTGTGCAAAGACCTGGCTTAGCAATTGGTGTCACCTGATCTTTGAGCAAGAGCCATGAGTTCAGGAGGGCCCCCAAATTGTGTATCATCTCTCACAGGAAAAGTGCACTCCAGGCAAAGTTGAAAGTGAAAAATCATCTAAACCAAGAATGGATCTTAAATCTCAAAGGCGTTCCGTTTTGCCAGGATTGATCAAAACAGACTCTCAGAGGTCCAGATACTGGGAAATAAGCGGAATCTTATTTTAACAAAAGCTTTTGTTGACGGGGGCCTTATTAGTTAGTCCAAATTGTATCTGCTAGGTCAACTTGCATCTCTACCAAGGTATATTTCTTTTCAAAAGAGTAACTATTTCGTCTTCTATATTTTTTATTTGTCTGGCATATTCTCTCTGCGGTGCTTTGATTTGTGACTGTAAACTGAAGTATCAAGAATCTGTTTATAGAAGTGCTGTAATTGTAGTTTCAGAAGAACTGAAAGTATCTGGTTTTAATGTTTATGAACTTGTTTTGCTTTGAGGCTGGGCCTGAAGGAGGTAGTGTCATAAGGCTTTGGGCTGTCAGAAAATTAAGAGATCTTGAGGTCACAAATCCCTTCATTTTATGAGTTCTTTTCCCCTTTTCACAGCATCATCAAAGATAGGAATATCTCCTATTCACTATTAACCATGCAAGACTAATTCTATAGCTGTCAGTGGGTATAGAGAAAGAAACCAGTTCTCACTTCATAGCTTCTGGCAGTAGGAAGCAATAGCTTGATTTATTATGTCTAAAAGCATGCCTAGATTAACTGTTTCTCTTTCTGCAAAGTAAGTCATCCAATAAAGGAAGAATACCTATTTAACTCATATGTATGTGTATCTAGTTTTAAAACCCTTCTCCCTCTTTAGCGTTAACCATGGGTATTAATCCCTCAGTTGGCAGAGCACTGCTGGCTTGGATCTTCGCCACCAGACCTATCTGTGCCAAATAGTTCTGTCCTTCACTTTGATTATCATGATACCCATCTTCTTTCTTCAGAGAGAAACTTCAGTAAATTTGTCTCAGCCAGTTATAATTTATAAGGGAAATTGTACATGGAACAAAAATTGCAAGGGAGTACTTTAAAATATAAGAGAAATTTCCTAACAGTGAGAAAAATTAACGGCTTGCCTGCATCACTGGAGATTTTTAAGAAGAGATTGGACATTTATCTGAAATGTTGTAAGTTTTCTTGCTTGAGCAGGGGGTTGGACTAGAAGACCTCCAAGGTCCCTTCCAACTCTGTTATTTTGTTATTCTGTTCTACTATCTGCATTTACTTCCTGGAGTGGCAAAGGATGATAGCGTTTGTTATCCCTCATAATAAGAGAAGGCTGATTAATGGAATTAACCTCAATGTTATTTACAATATCTAACAATGAATAATGGATAAGAATGCATTTTCAGATATCTTATTAAGATAAAATTTCATTTCTGAATGAAAGCATGTTGGCTAAAGCACAGTTATTAAAACAAAGGTTATTTTTAAGAGCTGAAGAAAACAAAATTAATATTTAATATTTCAAAAATGCTTATTAACATAGCATGGTATGATGTAGAAAAGTAGAAAAGTTAAACTGCCTTAGAATATAGGATGTATTACTTAGCATATAGGATGTATAGGATACAGGATATAGGACAGTGGTGGATTCCGGATCACGTTCCAACCGGTATGGGCCCAGAGGCGTCCACATGGACTCGCCCAGCGCACACGCACACATGGACCTCTACGATGTTCCAGCTGCTCAGCGGAGCGTCGTACAGGGGCTGTACACGCCTTGCATGTATGCGGAAGTGTCAAAGACTTAAAAGACTGGTAAGGAGCTTGGGGGGGGCTCCGAAGCACTGTACCAGAATAGTATCCATTGCTCCAGGCAGGCTCCAGTACGCCCGTACCGGGGTATACTGTCTGCAACCCACCACTGATATAGGATATACACAGGTGTATGTGTATGGTTACTCTACTTCCTGTTCTAGATTTTAATTTAGATTAAAATGTGAGGGACTGTGATAATTTACAGCAAGAGAACAAAAGTGAAGATAGTTTAGAATTATGAACTCTAGAATATTTATACTCTTTTCATTTATAGTTTACATGTTAAACAATTATATAAATTTCTGCTGTAGGTGGACAGTTAGTAAATAGGCATTTGAAGTCCTAGATGACAGCTTCAAAGTGGGTTGAAATAATCAGATGGATATAGTTCCGTTTGAAACCCCAGGGGCTGCTGAAAGTAAAGGATTATCCTTGCCACCTACAGTATTTTGTTCCAGTAATCTCATACAAGAAGAAAAGGTTAAAAAAAAAACCACCTTTTGTATTAACTCATCTTTTCAGCTTTTATACAGCATTACATTTTCTAGAAATATCTGTCCTGCAATTAATTTACTGCTGGCCTTTGATTTATTAATTACATTATTAATACAACAGAGGCCTCCCTCTAAAGAACAGAAAATCATGTTTTGCCAATTTCCCCTTCCCATTGTAGTCTGTATAAGGTCTCCAAAACGTTTTTGCAGGATGCCCTTACCATCTTGGAACAATTTTCAAGGGGACACAGAGGAAGTGGGAAAATATAATGATAATAATAATGATGCCTCCTTTTTCACTTGGAAATTTTTGCTCAGTCCCACAGTCCTTCTAAAGATGCAAAGACCGTGTGGGCTCAAGCATCAGTATTTCCTCCTTGAAGTGTTCTTTTTCTTCTGTCTTTATGCTTTTGCAATTGAAGCCACAGAGGTACTCTGTAATCTTTTGGCGCTTCTTTGTTCATCAATATTTTATAATAGTTAACAATAATCTCTCTTTGCCACACATCTGGGAATGCTTTCGCCAGATAGGCTGCCTTGTAAGCAGTAGAGTCAGAACAAATCTTCATCAATTTTGTGAGCAGAGAAACATTCTTTTTCTTTAAAGCTTTGTGAAACTAGCCAGGAAACTTCTTAGGGATTGCTCTTTAAAGGCTCTTTTAGTCTGGCTTTGTCCTCTAGCAGCAAGCCTCCTTTTGATTTAAATTTTTAAAAGTGTTCATTCTTGCGAAATATCTTAAAATTGCAAGAACTTTTTATGGCCTTGTTTAATCCGTAGATGTATATTCTTTCTGCAAAGTGCAGTTTTGTAGTTTGTAAAATCAGTCTTATCAAAGTTTTTTTCCCCCTCCTATACTAGGCTGAGAACACTATTTTTAGTCTAATGGTTAAAACCCTAGACTAGAAATTGAGAAATCTGAATTTAGTCCTGCCTTAGTGGTGAGTCCAAGTGAGTGATTTGGGAACAGTTGTTTTCTCTTAGTATTATGCAAAAGCAAGGAGAATTTACTTCTTAAAATGCTGCCAAGAAACAATCTCTTTTTAATTGCCAGGAGTCAGGTCTAACATGAACATGCATACATACACTCACACATGAATACAAATGAATAAATGTCTATGGAGATTCTCGGTCATCCAGGTCATGGTTATCCCAAAGGTGCTTTTTCAAGAGGCAGCTGGACTTTCTGGTTTTTCTTTGAAAATGTTTCGCTTCTCATCCAAGAAGCTTCTTCAGCTCTGACTGAACTGTAGGGAATGGAAGGATTTTTATGCAAGGAGTATAAATCCTTCCATTCCCTACCATCCAGTCAGAAAAAGCACCTTTGGGACAAGTGAATAAAAGTTGTTTTTTTAAAAAATAACAGGTGTTACAAAACCAAGATAATATTGGTTGATATTTGTCTGATAATTGACTCACAGTTTTAACATTTGCTGTGCCTGATGAGTATGGTGTTGAGGGCTCCAAGTGTGATGATGGTTTGTGGCAATTTAAATCAAACGTGGAAGCTTCATTGATTCATAGTTTCATTATGACCATATAAAAAGTGTTTATGATAGCAGGCCCAACATAAAATAGCAGACCATGCTATGGAACTAGTATAGATATGGAGAACCAATCTCATGAACAGATTAATGTTGAAACCTAGACTGTTTTGCTTTTTCTGCATTGGACCTAATTCAGTAGTCTGCTGAGACAGATAAAATCCAGACATTTTCTAAAGGCTTGGGTAGATTATCTACCATTGGTCCATCTGTTGCTCAGGATGTCAATTGGCTCAGGGATATGATTCTGATTTTAAGCAATGCCACTCACAAGTGTTTTGAGCAGAATTACCTGATGCTCTGAGGAGTTAAAATCACTGAAATGATTGATGGATAATTATAGCATAAATGATGTAACCTTCAAAAGCATGATCTAGCCATGCTAACTCTAGCCCTAACTAGGACCACCAATGAAACACTGCACTTCTGCATGCATTAACAGCTAGGGACAGCTTCGAAGTAGCTGTGCAACCTTTTCAAAGGACATGGATGCTTTAATGTTTGAAAATTCTGGTCAGGATAATCTGCTCCATATACATCTAGTGGATACAATGTTTCAATTTTCATTCCGATGTTATCACCAAATTTGCAGTGCATTCAAGTTTTCTTAGTCTGCCTTGCGCTAAATGCTTTTGCTTGGGATTTTCAGTCAAAATGAGTAAAGAGTAGTCAATCAGAATCAAGGCAGACTGGGCAAAAGACAAGAGATCACAAGGAAGATCAATGTCCAATCCAGGAAACAAGAATCAAAAACTAATTGCATACACAGAACACTAAGATTGTGGACCAGATATGTATAACTGCTGAACTCCAAGTTCCCCCAAAAATTTTTATAATTGGCCTTTCTCCTTAGATATTTTCTTTTTCTCCCATAGATTGGATCTTGAGGTTCTGAATACACATAGCTTCATATGTATGCACATGGCTTCACTTTTGTCAATTTGGAGGCATTCCAGGCTCTTCCAATTTTAAGATATTGTATTACAGTTGGAATCTCCCCCTTTTCTTCGTTCTATGAAATAGTGCCATTTCCTCCGCTGCCAGTTCTCAGTCCTCAGAGGAGAAATCAAATTGATCTTTGTCAGAGATGGATGTAGCATATGCATTGTCTTGATTAATTTTAATAGATATTTTTCAGCTTGTTTAAACAGAAGATCTAGACAAGCTACTCAGAAATAGAATCAACCCATTATTTCATTGTTTGCCCGTCATAATTATGCAAAATATCTAGGTGGATTAAGAACCTACCTTTTTATTTCGGAGAGGGTATGGTCAGTGCTGTTTTGGGGAAACCAGTAATATGATTAACAACAAAAACAACTCTAAACCACTAACATGATTACTGTTCATTCAGAAGAGCAATTAGGATGTTGAGTTAAAGTGGGAAGATCTCAGCTTTGGATAGAAAAACTTGCAATGTTTGTGTGAATACATATGTTTGCAAGATACCTGAGCTGCTTTGAATGGTAGCGATTGGGGGACCTGTTCTATGCTGAAAGTCTTTCTTTCATAGAAGCCAGTTCCACTCAATATTGGTAGTTGGGGAGAGATTATTCCCATGGTACCTTTGTGGTACCTACCTTCTACTCACTCTTCCAACCTTTTGTGTATCTAAATTTATATATTTATATTAAATATATAAAAATTACTTTCTCGGTCTTATGGGTGGTCTGTGTCTCTTCCTCAATCTCATGTCCCTTATCAGAGACCTGCAAGTGTGAGGATTCTTCCCAGAATCTTAGCTAGCACTGCACTCTTCTGGACAGAAAAGTTTTGATGTTGTTTCTGGAATCTCTTGGAGCCACTCTCCCAGTTTAGAATTCACATCCCTGAATACTCCAGCACTACTGGGACCACTTTGGCCTTTAGTTTCCAATCTGCCTATTTCATTGTCAAGTGATTCTGGGCAGCTTACAGCAATACAAAAGTGTAATATAAAACAATAAGAACATTAAAAACATTCAATTTAAGAATTAAAACATTAAAATAAAGCAAGAATGAGATAAAAATGGACCAATGCATAAACAGTATGTGGGTGGGATCTTCTCCTAATGAAATTTCTAGATGCGTTAATCTGCTGGTTTGTACTATGTTTACCCGAAAATAAGACAGGGTCTCATTTTCTTTTGACCCCCCAAAATATGGCTTGGGCCTTATTATTGGAGGAGGGCTTATTGTTTTGGGGTTGCCGGGTGGCTGCTCTCTTGTGAGCAGGGTACAGCCTCGGGCAAAAGGCTGTGTTGCACTGTTGAAGCAGCACAACACAGCAGCCATAAGGTGACCACGCTCACAAGCAGATGCCCAGCAATCCTTCCAGTCGGGCCAGCACCATTCACTGACCCAGGGATATCCCAAAGGCACCAAGCTGCATGAGTGCCTATTCTCTGTCCCCCCGGCTCCCGTGGTTTGGCGCCTTCAGAATACCCCTAGGTCAGTGAATGGTGCTCTGCACAGCTGAAGGGGGGGTTGTGTGAGCGGCTGTTCTGCTCCCTGCTCGCATGTCTCTGAGCCTCACCATGCCCTGGCCCACCTCTCCTTGCAGGGCCAGGGCGCCGCCGCCGCTGCCATCCCCAAAATTCTTTGCGGCTTCCAAACCCCAGAGGTTGGCTGCCAAGTCTTCTGGCAGTGACTGCTCTGGGAGTATGCTCTATGGTTGTGGGCCAGCTGCCAGAACCATAGAGCGTACTCCCAGAGTGGCCACTTCCAGAAGACTTGGCAGCTGACCTCCGGGGTTTGGAAGCCGCAGAAGAAGCCATGCAGTGATGGTGATGGCAGTGGTGCCCTAGCCTTGCAGTGAGAGCTGGGCCAGGGCATGGTGAGGCTCGGAGGCATATGAGCGGGGAGTGGAAGAACAGCTCGTGCAACCCCGCTCTCCAGCCATGCAGAGCACCATTCACTGACCTAGGGGTATTCTGAAGGCACCAAGCTATGGGGGGTGTCAAGCTGCGGGGTGGCTTGGCACCTTTGGGATACCCCTAGGTCAGTGAATGGTGCTGTGTCTGGCTGGAAAGGGGGCTTGCCAGGCGGCTACTCATGAACATGGTCACCTCATGTGTTGCTGTGACAGCGCAACACAGCCGCTCACTCCTGAGCCTGTGCCCGGCTCTGTGGGAGCCCGCTTGCAAGAGAGCAGCTGCCCGGCAACCCCTCTTTCCAGCTGGGCACAGTGCCACTCACTGACCTTTGGTATACTGCTAGGTCGGTGAATGGTGCTCTGCCTGGCTAGAGGGGAGGTTGTCCGAGGTGCTTATTTTCAGGGGAGGGCTTATATTTTTGTCCACCTGAAAAATATGGTATGGCCTTATTTTCTGGACATGTCATATTTTCGGGGAAATACAGTAGTTTAGAATCAGTAGTATGCTCATGATACCCAATTATATCTCTTGACCTCAAGGTAATCAAGTGCCTCTGTTGAGAGTCTCTTCCTTTGCCTGAAAACCCTATGAGGAACTGGTCAACTGAATCCTAGTAAGATCGAAGACCATGTGTTGCTTGCAGAATCCAAGCATGGGTTAACTTCGGTCTGTCTGCCCAGAGACTAGGTTTGTAAAGCTTTGGCCATGCCTCCTCTGCTTGGCTGCTTCCAGTTTTTCAACTCAGTCTGAGCCTAAGAGATGTGAGCCAAATCTCTCTTACAGATTTGAGCAGAAAGACAGAAGCTTTCTCATTTGGATTCTTCAGCAACCTTTTCCAGAGAGTTCACAGTGCAGATGATTTGGGGGAGACAGCTCAGTCACCATGTGGCTCTTCAAGCCTTCCCCAACTACTGATGTGCGTGCTGGTTGCCTGGCTTACCAGCACCAGTCACCACCTAAGGAGAACAGGCAGGCACCTCCGAAGCGTTGCTTGTTTGCTTGGGTATGCTCAGAAGATCACAGCTGGGATCAGCCAACAGCTCCTGATCATTGGTGCACCAGTTGTATCCTTTCCTTCAATACAAGGCTTTTGTGACAGTCTTTGTGCCTTGATCATCTCATGGCTTGATTATAGCAAACTGCTATCCTTGAAGACCATCCAGAAGATTCAGTTGGTCCATAATGAAGCTGTGCAGGCAGTGATGGGTGTTCCACAGCACGCAGTATAACAACTCTGCTTTGTGAACTGCTCTATCAAAATGGAACTTTGGCTTTGTACAATGTCAAGAGTCATTGCAAGCAAGCTAGTATCTCAAAGAAAAACTGGAAAAATTCCCAATGTCATCATTATGTTCGCTCACATAAAGAGAAAATAACTATGTTCCTTTCAAGAAGTATAAACCTAAGTCTTCTATGTGGTGTTTCCAAGTAGTTATTGTGGTTCTTGAAGAATCCTGATGAGAAGCTTTTCTTGCTTTGACTTTCTAGTCACCGCTGGGACCATTCAATATTCTGTTCTCTGCAGGACATCAGTATCACCAATCACAGCCTTGGGAAGGTGACTCAGCAGCTATTCCGGCTAAAGTATAAACCCTGATAACCCTTCCTTGTGTTCTTTTGATATCATTAGTGAGCTCAAAGAATCTACAGCATACCTATATCCTGGAGGCAATAAAACGACTGAAGAAATATGGAGTTTCTCAAATACTTTAAAATTGTTTCTACTCTGGAACTGCTATAGGATTCTTAAGTTTCCCAGTTGAATTAGAACATCAATGTTTTTCAAATTTAGGGTGATTGTTAAGAGTTAAATATTTACATGGGTTGGAGTATAGGAATAGATTTCTCTCATGAAGAGTGGAAATCTGTGAAGCATATTTCTGCATTTTCTGTTACTGGGATATCTGAAAAATGATAGGAAATTTCATCTTGATTTTAGCAAGTTTTTTGAGATACTTTGTACTGGTTTCAAGTGATATTCTTACAAATATGATGGACTTATAAATATGATAGACTTCTACCACCTTCAGAAATACAATCAAGTGTCTGTCCTTGGCCGCCACCTTTTTGAAAATACCAAGAGATTTAAAAGGAGTTGAAGGAAATGGATGAAGTTGCAGCCTTATCTAAACCCAGTGATTTGAAATGTAAAACCCATTAGGATGCTGCTAGACAGGAAGGAAACAATACCTGTAATTTATCACAATAATGTATGTGTTAGAATACTGTTCTAATACACAGAGGTTTTATTTGCAAGGTCAGAAAACCAGAGTTATGACGTCAGTATTAAATAAAATTGAAAGGCTTAGGGTTGAAGTTAACAAAGAGTCTGTAACAAGCTGAGATAAATGCAAGTGCACACATGTACAGTAGCTTCTGAATTATGCCTTATACAGCAAATCCGAAGGCTGGAACTTCTTCCTATGTTCATTTCAGAACTAATGGCAGTGTACTCAGTAATATCAGGAATAGAATAGAACCAGCTATCATAGTGTGCTTTGATGCTTCCATTTGCTTAATAGCTAACACAATGTCTAATTGATGATAATATTTATTTGAGTGCATTTTGGGTTCAGTATGCTCATACCAAAAATGAAAATGAGGATCCCTTCAATCAATGAGCATTAGTATTATAATACTGAACATCTCAACAGCACCTCGCAGCCAATCTACCAATTATAATGTTCATAACTGGTGACTAATATTTCTGTTTGAACTGTTTCTTTTATTTAATTCCCCCAAGAATAAAAATATTTTCAGTCACATCATACATAAACAATAAAAATAAGGGGAGAGGTAGAGTTTAGGTTTCCCACTCCATTGAATAATTTGACCTGCAGACTTAGATGTAAGTAATGATTGAAAGCAGTATAAGTCCTTGAATGATGTCAACAGCAGGTTGGGTGTTTTTTAATCAGATATGAAAAACAAAATACAGCAAGAAACTTTCTTTAAAGCAAAACAAAAGAACTTCACTGATTTGGAAAAGATAAAGGAAGGCTCACGATGACAGATCGTGAAATTACTTCCACAAGTTGGATATATTGGGGACAAAGTTTAGAATAGTACTTTGTAGTTAAAAAAAATTCAGTTTATTTTGCATGAAACAGAATATATTATTATATGATTTAATGCAACAAATTGGGTGGCTTTCTATGTAGGAATAAAGAATATGAGATGAATCAGATCCCTTTATAGACTGGGATGTTGAGATGTATCACTTTTATCTAAACCTTCTACTGTTCTCTGATATCTATAATTTCCAAAACATTTTCTATTCATATCTTTTACTCAGGGTATATATAATAGATATTCAACTGAGAATTTCAGTCAGTAAGTGATAGCTGTCAAAGATAGTAATATACAGTAGTTAGCTATACTTGTACAGATTTAGCTGTATTCTACAGCAGGGGTGGGTTACGGCAGTCACTACTGCTGGTTCACTTGTGGCCGCACTGCACATGCACTTTTTGCATGCACACTTAATGTGTGCACATGCGCAGTGCAATAAAAATTGCTCTGTGCATGTACAGAAGCAAAAGAGAGAGAGAGAGAGAGAGAGAGAGAGAGAGAGAGAGAGAGAGAGAGAACCAGTTCGGGGGCTTGGCAGGCCTGGGTCGCTGCTGGTTCCAGCGACTCAGGCCGCCAAACCACTACCGGTCGGCTGAACCGGTAGGAACCCACCACTGTTCTATTGTCACTCTGATACTTATTTTGATTTGCTTCTGTTGCTTTGCATATACACTGACAGCTTCTGCACTGGAGACAAATCCCTTGTGTGCCCGCATCAATAAAGAATATTCCCCTTCCCTTCCATTCCAGACTTTCTTTCCTTGCATCTTAAACCTATTCCCCACTCCTCCCAATTTTGTACAGTAATTTCTGCAATTAAAGCTTTTCCTCCTCTCTCTATGCTTCTGTCTGAAGGTATTTCTCCACTTCATTTATGCTTTGCCTGTGTAAATTGTCTCTGATTCATCATCAGGAGGCTCTTCCTTGAGTAAATCTCAACTAAAAAATCGTAAGATCATACTTGCCTCCATTGCCCATGGAAACCTTTAAAAAATATTTCCCCCATGTCCATTGTTTTATTTAAATTATTACTGTTTGACTTTAATTCACAAATTATTAAATAGTAAATCCTGCTCTGTTACGTTGGTGCAGGCTAGTGCACTGGCCACCTTTTATATTGTAGCTTGTGAGGTTAAATCTGAAGTATGTAAGTTATCTAATCATCTAAGTCATCTCATACCTAATTTAATTAGATACTTTGTGTTTTTAATATGCCCCAGGAGTATTATGACTCATAAAATTAAGTTGACTTCTGTTTATAGCAAACTGTTTCATTTTTAACTGATTGGAACATACATTTAAAAAACATACAAATAATATGTTGAATGATAAGATGTCATTATTTTTTGAGATATTAAGGGGAAAAAACTGGCTCTTTGTGGAAGGGATTATTTTTTGTTGCCATAGTCATTCGACTGAAAGGCATCTGAAGTGATTTGGTTAATTTAACAACACTGGCATCGCATCACATTTGGCACATTAAGGCAGAGGACAGAGAGCTGTTTGGTGGTAATTTAGTCATTAATGACAAATGCCATTTTCCCAAAAAGGAACAGATCTCTGAATTATTAAACATCTGGATCAGCAACTCAGTTGGGAATTTTCTTGGGTCATGAAAGTTGACAGGTTGTCAGGGAGACAGGAATAATGCAATTCCATGCTTATGTTGATTGTAAAAAGACTTCATTTTTCTTTTTTCTTTTGATTGAAGGTGAGCTCAGTTAATGAAAATAAATTTAATTTAGTTTTGATTTTCTTTAGACTTGCTATTCAGTAATAATTTATAATGGCTTGTTTGAATTTATTTTAGTACTTTAAGTTATCCTGCATAAAATTTAATTTGGGATGAAAAAAAACATCCATTTCATGTTCATATTTTTCAAATACAGTTTTGTTTAGATTTATTTCTGCCTTAATTTGGAATTTAAAAAAAAAAATTAAAAGAATATTGTAATATATTTTTGTTGGAAAACTATATTAATAGATTGGGAGAAATATGAAACTAAAGAATATGTTCCAGATCAGGTATAGTTCTTGAAATATAGGTAGGTAACCCTTCTTTCAAAACCCTGTTCAAAACCTGTTTCTTCTTGAAGATGTTTAATCTTTGCTTTTAAATACAGTAAACTCATAGAAAGCCGTAGATCATAGATGTCCTCTTTGACCCTTCTTTCAAACCAGTGAGGAAGATTTTTCCACCAAAACAACATACATGCATACTTTAAACACAAGAATACACTAAAGTAGAAGCTTGTCCAGCCCAAGGACAAAACACTCGGATACAAACTGAGCAATGTGGTATGTGCAGTTATAATGCAGTGAGACGTGCAGATCTGTACATTGGAGAAACAAAACAACCACTTCACAAACACATGGTACAGCATAGGAGAACAGAACCGTCAGGATAAGGTTCAGCAGTCCATCTGCATTTGAAAGACCGGCCACTTTTTTTTGAAGACACCAAAATCCACTTTCTAGACAGAGAAGATCTCTGGTTGGAAAGAGGGGTCAAAAAGGGAAACTATATTAAAAATTGAACAGTCCTCTCTCAGCAGAGAGGGAGGGATAAGATTTCTCCTATCTCCTGTTTAGTCCTTTCAGCAGTTCCAAGAAGGTTCCACACCCATTTGCACTATTCAGGTGACCCTGAGGGCACAGATAACCTTCAAGTTACCCCAACGATTTTCAGAGAGAGTACTAACAACAAGATGCCTTCAAGGAATACAAATCCTTTCATTCTCCACCATTCAATCAAAACTGAAGAAGCTTCTTGAATGAGCAGCAAAATGCCTTTAAAGAAAAACATAGAAGTCCAGTTGCTTTTTGAACAAGTACCTTTGGGGCTGTTGCTGGATTGTTTTTCTGACTAATTCCACAGTAGTGTGATAGTACTATAAGCCTGCTAACTATAGAATGAGACGAAAGATTGTTTGGTGGCAATCTTCAAAACTTTTGTAACATTAAACTGTACAGCTCCAAGGTCCTCCTTCATCATGCTGTCAGTAATTGCTTGTCAACCTGTAAATATGTCGACAAATACAAGCAATGAGTTATTTGATGGCCATGGCTGCACTAGTATAACTGATATGGAAAAAGACATTGGCATGTTTTTGATGAAAATGTCAATTTTTTTATAACCATTTAACACCTTTAGGAATAACTTCCCAGGGAAGATTTTGATTGTTGTTTCTAGTAAAATAGTGCCCAGTGTGACATACTTCAAACATCACATTGGGAGCAATAAGCAAGGACTGTCATCTCAGAATGTTGTCATTGTATTGAGGTAAAACATTAATGTTTATATTATTTCTCATGCAAGTTGTAAATATTATCTTTTTGAAATAAAAAAGGTTTTTTTTAATATGAACACTCCATCCTTTCTTAAAAAGTGTGTCTTGATAATATATGGTTACCACTCAAATATATCCAAGTTATGAAATGATGATTGAAGTTCAGGGAATGTTTGGATAAAAATTGTGATTACATTTTTTGAGGACTTTTTCCCCAGGGAAAAACTCCACCAAGCCAACCTTGTTTGTCCCATTCTTTAAGATATGCATTTGGGATGTTTTCCCATATATTGGTACATTCGAATTTATTTTTTGAACTACAAACTGCATCATAAAGAACATGGTCTCTTAAGTAAAAATCAATTCTCATATTAGTGATAAATTATTTTTGAGACAATGCCGTTAAATGAAATAAGGGCAAGAGTGAAAGAAAGCCAAGTCTCTAGGAAGTAAAAAATATGGAGAAGTAGCAGGACATGTGCTACACAATATTTTTACCCCTACTTCACTTAAAACAGAGAGCGCAAACCTGGGAAGGTGGCAGAGACCTGAACCTCAGATCTGGCTAAATTTGAAGTCAAGAGAATGAGGTTTTCTCATTCACAAAAAGGGAGATACAAACAATAAATCCGTTGTGGAGAAGGTGTACAATTTGCCTACCTCTGATGCCTCATCAGATCGATTCCAAACAATGGCCTACAGAGTTGCATTATAAACTTTAACGAAGTTGCCTAGTATTGTCCATCTTCCAACTCATACAAATTGACCAAATGTCATCCAATTCTGTAGGCCATAAACCACCTACTGAGAATATCAGCAGAAGAACACATTTCACCATATGAAATGCTTTCTAATTTTTATTCCTTTTTTTAAAGACTGCTGAATAA
Organism: Thamnophis sirtalis; assembly: GCF_051295495.1. Taxonomy (NCBI): domain Eukaryota; kingdom Metazoa; phylum Chordata; class Lepidosauria; order Squamata; family Natricidae; genus Thamnophis; species Thamnophis sirtalis. Next base: position 98,389,643 of record NW_028261386.1, on the reverse strand, counting down.
TAATTTTTATTAAAAGGAAGATATCAACACAAAATTGCCTCTACATACTCTATTTTCAGAAAGGACATCTCTACGTAGGCATTCGTCAAAACCCATGTCCATTTTGTTTCACGTCTTCTATGCAAGGGACTGGACAGTCTTCATGTTTATGAAGAAAAAGGAAGCTTCCAATCCTAGGGACAGATAAATTTCATCATCTAGACCCAGGTGTGAAGATTGAGCAGATCCAGCTCTACTCCTAGAATATGCAGTAAAATCATAGAGCAGATCCTAATGTTTCAAATGTGCTATGTCCATGTGCTAATGAATCACACATTACACAGGCTATCAATATCTACCTGAAGAAAAGAAAAAAAGAGTTTGCAATCTCCAACAGACTCTTAATTAACTTTTTCAGCAGTTCATCTTCTCAGCAGAGGTGTGTTGGCTGACCGTGATATGCAGGTGAATCAAATTCTGCATCAAGCAAGCTACAAGACATAGAACAGCATTGCTCCATGGGGTGTATAGGTATTCCTCTATTTGCGACTACGATCCCAAAATTTTGTTTTTAAGTGAGACATTTGTTAAATGAATTTTGTTATGAAATGAATCACTGCGGTTGATAAGTTAGTAATCCGGTTGTTAAGTGAACCTGGCTTCCCAATTGACTTTGCTTGTCAGAAGGTTGAAAAAGGTGATTACGTAGCCTTAGGACACAGCAACAGCCATAAGTATGAACCAGTTGCCAAGCATCTGAATTTTGATCACGTGATCATGGGGATGCTGGAAAAGTTGTACCTGTGAAAACGGTCATAAGTCACTTTTTTCAATGCTGTTATAACCTTAAATGATCACTAATGAATTATTGTAAGTCAAGGAACCTATGTGAAGCGTTCCATGTTGGCTACCCTCAGCACCAACATCTCTTGGGGACAGGACTATCATGTGGTCATTTATGTTCCCCTTTATTAAATACTACACACAGCTTGAAATTAAGCAAAATCTTTCATCAGGAGAGTGGAGGGAAAAAAGACTGCTAATTGATTGGCGGTCTTCGGAATGAGTTTCCATCCTCAGGGATAGTTCTGGTATATTCTACTGTAGAATATCCTAGCTAAACTGTAAGAAAAATGATACATTGGTCATTATGAAGGCCATTTTTTGCAATGGCATGAGTACATCCAACAGACTAATTTAAAAAGGAATTTAAATACCACATATTAGGGCCGCCTCAATACAGTCTTCCTTGGCATCCTTCAGTCTCCAAAGGCTATACTATCATGCTCTGAAAACAGGTCCTAAAACCACATCTGGGGCTGCTGAAAAGGCTAATTCGAGAGTGGCAATCCCTTCCACACACATTCTGTCCCCTGCCTAGCCCCCAGCATTCGCTGGTTCTGGGACTGCCTCTTTGCCCCAGCCTGCTGAATAAGTGTCTCTTCGAATTGGAGAAGGCCATGCTGCGTCTAAGCTAATTGATCAGAGGTCAAGATTTTCCAGCTGTTCATGTCCATTCTCGAGGCCTTTAAATCCCTCTTGCAGATGTCCTTTTACTGCAGCTGTGGTCTCCCTCTGGGATGCTTTCCCTGCACTAATTCTCCATATAGGAGATCTTTTTTGGAATCCGACCATCAACCATTCTCACAAGACGCCCAAGCCAGTGTAGGCATCACTGTGTATACATGCTAGAAATTCTAGCACATTCCAAGGCTGCGCTATTTGGAACTTTGTCATGCTAGATGATGCCAAGAATACATTGGAGACAGCGGATATGAAAAGTGACCAACTTTCTCTCCTGCCATGCGTAAAGGGTCCATGACCTTCAATACAGTGAAAAAATTATAAATAGTATCTTTTTATTATGATTTTATTTCTACTTTTCTCGTGTATTCTTTTAAGTTCTCTTTCTTCCTAGTCATTTTGAAACTGAGAAATGCGACAGGAAGGAGCATCAGACGCTTCTAGCATTGCCTCTTGAATGAATGGGAGAGATATACCCTTTATGAAATACCCTGCCTCTGCTATAAGAAATGGATTCTCATAGTGCTATACTCTGATGAGCAATAATCTGTGCTACTTAAAAGCTTGATGGAAAGTAATTTGCCTATCATTAATTAAGTCCAGTAGATAAACACATTGTAAACATTCATGCCATACATAGTTCAAATGTTTTTAAAATATAGGAGTAATCTAGCAGTGCTTACTCTTAAGCATTATGTGTGAAATTAAATCACAAAATATGACACTTGATCACTGCTATAGCCTGTAGTGGATTCATATTAAAAGTTTGAATCAGTCTGCATGATCTTTCTCAATTACATTCTAGAGTGTTAAATTACATAAACTTTCTCATTTATGTGTCATTTTTAATCTGCTTTGCATTTCTTGCAATTCCATCAATAAAAACTAAGTTGTTATTGAAGCCTTGGCAATTAACAGATCAAGAATCCTGTGTAATTGATCAAGAGTCCCATGATGAATGATGTTTGTCTGAGTCTCTAATATGGAAACTAAATCTTTTTGAATAGAATATTGCTCATCTTTTTCTATGTTGACTAAAGATTGAGATTGAAAATCTAGTAAGAGCTTCTTCTTCTTCTTTTTTTGTATGGGCCATTCAGGCCAAAAATGTTTCTGAATAAATGTTCATCTTTTTTATATTTTAGTTTATAGACCCCTGTTTTATTTAAGCAGACATATAAATATTAATAATTCCAAAGCATAAAGCCAGGGGTGCTGTTTTCAAATCTCCCGTCCCATTTGCTTCCCCACGAGTGACTTGATATATAGTACACATCCACCAAAATGTTCATTTGCCTAATCAAGATCTTTTCCATTCCTTTTTTAACCCTAATGTAGTGCAATCAGAGCCATAATTATAGATAAATAAATTGTAAGTTATATCTATAATATGTTTATACTATTAATATATTAGTAAGGCAATTAGTGAAAAAGCAAATGAATTGCTAATATAGCTCATTATAACAGTCCTCTAGATTTTAAAATATTATCACTATAACAATGTAGAACATTCTTGCTAGAATGTTTTTGAATTTTTTAAATTATATTTTGGGGTATTTTTAATTTATATTGATGTTTTTAAATTGTATTTGCAAAATCAACAGCCATATAAATCTATTTTTTAAAAAAAGTCTTGAATTTTTATTAAGTAATTTGCAGGTTTTTCTTAAATCTAATCCAGTTTTAAATTTAATGTAAAGTTAACCAGGTAAATATGTCTAATATGTCCAAAAACAAGATCTGCTTTACATTCTTTAATTATATTTAATTCTATAGGGGGAAAAAACATGATAGGACTTTCTTTACTATTCACAAGTCTCCATATAAGATCAGATAAAGATTTATTCCCACAGTGGAATTTCTTCGGCTTCAAAAGATTCTTTCTTGCTCTAAAAGATTCTCATCCCTCATGGGATATGTGGGGAATGGAAAGTGAAGAGGGAATAACAAATTTTGTTTTGTTGCTTTATTGTTCTGTATACTGTCTCCATAGTTGCCCATAGTTTTGTAGAAGGATGAAAAAGTAATCGACTAGCGATATTTGATATGAATCCCTTCCTTCTTTTCTTCTTTTAGAATCCAATATCAGAGACCCAAGTAATACTCTGAAAATCTGATGTATATACAAGCAGAGGCATTTGGTGCCATAGCTGTTTTATATTTGCAAGTCAAGTAATATTAAACATTGATGCATTATTATTTTGAACCTTCATGATGCATTTTTTTGACAATTGTTTAACGTTGGGCATGCTTTCAGCTATCTACAGGAATTACAGGAATTTAATCTGCAGGAATTTAATCCTTGTATCCATTGTTTTGTATTTTTTTAAAAAAAAAAGTTCCTTGTTTCGAAGAGACTTTTACAATGTCTGTGATTTTCATTGGCACAGTTCACTAAACAGCAGAGATAATTAGTGAACCCCTTTTTCCAAATTTGAAATTATCTTATTTTCACAAGAGCCTTCCACTATACCTGGATAATGAATTTATACAGGTAGTCCTTGAGTTTTGATGGAAATTGGGACAAAAATTTCCAGTGTTAAGTAATTATGTGTGAAGCATAATGCTGCATGACTATAACATTCCTGCTTGCCACTGTTAACCGAATCCAGGCATTCATTAATTGAGGACCTGCCCTGATCCAAGCCACTCCTGGCTTTTTTCTAGGAGTGTTGGAGTCTTTGTTCTAGCCCCAGGCCTTGGTTAGATAAGGAACTGCCTCTTCTTCAACTCCTCCTCCCCCATTCATCACCCCCTTCAATCTCTGCCCTTTTCGCTTCCTTGCACTCTACTGACCATACTGTCACTCTGCTCTCATTGACCTTACAGCCTCCAGTTGACCTTTGCCATGTTCCTTGTAATCTTCTTCCTCCCTGGCCCTTTGTGAAATAGTGCTGACTTCACCAAGCTGAACACTGGGCCCTACCTAACAAAATGAAATTTAATGTAGACAAAAGTAAGGTTTTACACTTAGGCAAGAAAAAAAACAAATGTATAGATACAGATTAGCTGAAATCTGGCTCAATAACTGTAAGAGGGATCTTGGAATTCTAGTGGACAATCACTTAAACATGAACCAACAGTGGGCAACAAAAGCCAACACAATCACAGGTTGCATTGACAGATAGAAGTCACATCCCATGAAGTATTAGTACAGCCTTTGTAAAGCCTTTGTAAGACCATACTTGGAATGTTGCATCCAGTTTGGTCACCATATTATAAAAAGATGTTGAGACTCTGCAAAGAGCGCAGAAAAGAACAACAAAGATGATTAAGGGGATAAAATATAGTGAGGAGCGATTGCAGGAATTTGTTATGTCTAGACTAGTGAAAAGAAGGAGTAGGGGTGACATGATAGCAGTGTTCTAATATTTGATGGACTGCCAGAAAGAAGAAGGTGTCAACCTATTTTCCAAAACAAGCAAGGCAAGAAACAATGGATGGAAACTAATTGTTGCGGTCTGCCAGCGGCCTGCAGAGCTGGCAGCAGAGGTTGGGGCGGAACATGGGCCAGTTCTAGAGTCTGGGGAAGGCTCTGATGAGGGCTCTGCATCGGAGGCAGAGAGGGGGCCAAGGCCATCTGGTAGTTATGTGCTGCCTCTGGAGTCTGACATCAGCAAGGCAGAAGAACTGTGTGAGCTTGTTCTCAGTGTGCGCATGCACAGAGCTATCAGAAGGCAAGAACAGTTAAGACAAAAGGGGTAACTTGGGAGTAAGGCTTGGAGATGATTGGCCCCTCCCATAAGACATAAAAGAGGACCAAATGGACACGAGCCTTTGCAGAAAGCAATTTTGTTCATTCTGGTCAGTTTAAACTCTGAAGCTCTGTTTGACTCTGTGTTCTGTTTGGCCTTGCAAAACTAATTGGAAATTAGGTCTCTGGCAGTGTTTCAAGGGAAATAAAAATGAGTGCTTATCAGCATTACTCTGAAAGACTGTGAATGATTACGGGCTGTGAACATAATTCACAGCCGTTTAAATAAAAAGAGGGTTTTTGGAACTAAGCATGTGATTTTTACTCTCTCAGGAAGCTTAGGTCAGAACACTAATCAAAAAGAGAAGCAACATAGAACTAACAAGAAATTTTCTAACAATGAGAACAATTATCTTGCCTTCAGAAGTTGTGGTTGCTTCATCACTGGAGGTTTTTAAGAAGAGACTGGATAGACAGTTTCTGTAATGGTATAGGGCAGTGATGACAAACCTTTTTCACCTTTGGTGCCAAAAGCATGTGTCACACCAATAATTTAATCATCCCATGCCATGCCCCCCTGTGCACGTGCCCCCCCACTGCCCCATGCATGTGCACATGGCTTTTTTGGAGCATGGGGAGGGTGAAAATGGCCTTCCCTGCCCTCCGGAGGCTGGAAACAGCCCATATACTGACTTAGATAGGTCCATTTTTCGATCTCCCCAGGCTACAGAGGTCTCCTGAAGCCTGGGGAGAGCCGAAATGACCTCCCCTACCCCCTTCTGAAGGCCCCCCGAGGCTGAAAATGCCCTCCCTGTACTTACCTTGCATCATATGAAGACTCCTGGGAAGGAAAGGGCAGCATGGGTTTGCCAGCCAAAAATCAGCTGGCCAGTGTGTGCATGCACATTGGAGCTGAGCAAGGGCAATGGCTCCTTTACCCACTGATATGGCTCCACATGCCACTTGTGGCACGCACACCATAGGTTTGCCATCACGGGTATAGGGTCTTCTGCTTCAGCAGCGGGATGGACTGGAGAACTTCCAAGGTCCCTTTCAACTCTATTATTCTTCTCAAGACCATGCCCACCCCTTTGAGTTGAGTTCAGAAGTGTCCAGAGAAAGAAGAAGAGATACATCAAAGCAAAGCCAAACACATTGTGGGAAGGTGCCAGCTCTCTACATGCCACTCATCAAGAAAAGGGGAAAAGGGGAAAAATGAAGAGAGAGAAAAGGGTGGGGGGGGGGAGGAGGTGGGAGAGAGCGATGTGGAAGGGTTTCTTCTATAGACCAAGGTCTATAAGGAGAAAACACTGCTAACTAGTAATACTAGTAGAATAATAACAATGATTAAAATATAGTAACAATAGAGTATAATATAGTATAGCTGTAGAAGTAATGGTATAGACCAGTGGTTCTCAACCTGTGGGTCGGGATCTCTTTGGGGGTCGAACGACCCTTTCACAGGGGTCGCCTAAGACCATCGGAAAACACATATTTTCGATGGTCTTAGGAACCGAGACACCAATTTTATGGTTGGGGGTCACCACAACATGAGGAACTGTATTAAAGGGTCGCAGCATTGGGAAGGTTGAGAACCACTGGTATAGACTATCATAAAGGAGAATATTTGTAACTCGAGGTTGAAATGAGGAATGCACTGGTGATGTTACCTAGTTTGGGTAATGAAACATCTGCAAGAAAACGACCATTTTCAGAGAGCACCAAAGACCCCCCAGTGTAGAGTAAGATGTAATAATAATAGCAGAATATAGTATACAGATTACTGTAGAGTGTTAATAGTAATACAAATACAGTATAGTTTCAAAACAATAGACATAGAAAGAACTCATATATATATATATATATATATATATATATATATATATATATATATATATATATATATATATATATATATATATATATATATATATATATATATATATATATATATTACCATGTTTCACTTTAATATCTTAGATTTTTTTTCACAATAAAACATTTTTCCAACCCTTAGATGGAGATATAAAAATCTAGTTGGCTAGATTCCAGTGCTTTTGATGGATATTTTGAGCTTTAGCCAATCAAATTGGGTACAGATTAAAAAGAGCCTGTGATACTCCTGTGTGTCCAAATTTTGATCGCACGATTGTGAAGGCATTGCAGCAGGTGTAACTTCAGTGAACAGGTGTAACTAGCATTTGTTCAGTGCTACTATAGCTTCAGTCACTGAACAAATGGTGGTACATTGATGACTACTTGTAATGTTTATCCATTTCAAACAATATGCCTGCAAATTTATTTCTTTAAACAAAATGACAACCACAATCAAATGGAAAAGAAACAGTTCAATCACAGCTGTACTTTCTGAAAGCAACTTTTTCCAGTTTCTGAAAAATTAATATGTTAAAAAATAACACAATGACGATTGTCTGTCTTTCCTCCTTTTTTCTTAAATTTAAAGATTACCTACCTCCAATTGACTTCAGATTCCAGAACAATGAAATACTGTAAAAAATACATTCAGAGAACACATAGACACAACAAAATCCCACAAGAAAACCTTAACGAGATCGCCTACTGCCCTGCAGTGCCTGGGAGAATAGTATAAGGTGACCAGATGTTCCGCATCTGGCGGGGCAGACATGCCTTTTCATAATTTTTCCCGTGTCCCGGGCCGTTCTAGAAAAACCCCGCTTTATTTTGGGGCTCGCTCGCTCCCCTGCCTATCAGCTGCCACTAACTCGCTCGTTCGTTCCCTCATCTATTCTATTCTATTTCTAAAAATCTAAGCCAGCCCAGCCTGCCGCTCACTGATTGCCTGGACTCCAGCCAATCAGTGAGCTGGCTGGGATGGAAAACTTTAAGCACGCACGTGGTGTGCTTAAAGTTTTCCATCCCAGCCAGCTCACTGATTGGTTGGAGTCCACTTAGCACGCCACGTGAGTCGCAGGAGTCTCCATTTCATTTCAACATCGCGGCCGTTTGCTTTTGCTGCTTCACTGGTGAGTAACCGGTGGGAATTAGTAACCTGCGCCGCCGCCACCCTCCTCCCCTTCCCTGTGTGCGAGAAAGGCGCCTGCTCACCAGCCCGCCCACCCTTGGGCTCCGGGGGCAGCACCTTCCCAGCGCCGATGTTGCCGTGCTGGTTCCTTCGCGCCCCTCCCACCCCTCTGCCTCCTTAGACCTCCACGCAAGAGCGGTGGAGCAAACGAGCGGCCACGGCCATCGTTGCTTTTAAATGAGGCTCCGCTCACTGCTCATCCCGCTCCTTCAGGGCTGGCGAGCGCCAAAATAAAGCCGAATCCTTTTGAGAGGGGACGGGCGCGATTGGCAATGGCGGAGGCCGTGCCGACGCTTCCCAGGTCGTGGAGGGTCGTGTAAGTGGAAGTGGGGGGATGTCTCCCCGGCCAGGAAGGGCTGAGAGGCTGCCGGCCCCTTTCGCAGGAAAGTTAACTTTTCTGGGCGAAATCCTGCCCCCCCCCCTCGTGGGTGAGTGGTCGGCTGTCCTCTTCTGGCCTCCCTTCCCCTCTGCCATCTCCGCTCAAGGTTGGGTTTGAACTTTGATGTGAGATGATCGATTGTGTGAATGCCGCGTGTTTGAAGTGCCTGGGAAATCACACCGCATTCGCATAAAGGAGGCAGCAACACAATAGGCGGCAGGCAGGTAGGCAACCCTCCCAGCTTTGCGCTAGACCAGCAGCTCATTCTCTGACCTCTTTGTTTGGCTGGTGAAGAAAGTGTGAGGCTCAAGAGCTAACATAAAAAAAAAAAAAACGAGGACCATATTTTCCTGGCAAGATTCTTGCAAAATTTACTTGCAAAATTTTAGAAAGGCTCCTTATGTGAAGATTTTAAAAAGGTGAACTGGACCTCTATTAGGGAGGGGAGTAGAAGATCAGAGGTAACCATTTGGATCCCTTTTCAAAAGGGAATAAATATTATCAGCAGTTTGGTTAGTAAATTGTAGTTAACAGCATGTTGGCTTGAAAAGGTTGGTGAGGCATTTAGTGGCCTATGGATGAGAATGGTGGCTGTTTAGTAAGAAAATCTGTTTGGAATGTGCATATATATTATATGTGGCCATAGCAAAATAATAAATAGAAATAAAAAAGCATGATTGATTTTTACTGTTTTTGATGAAAGTTTCGGAAAGAGGAGGTGTGGGGCAGATCGTGGGATTGCTGGTGCAGCAAGGATCCCACTATCTTACTATTTTATTTTTCTTTATGTACAGTGAGAGCATATTCACCAAAGTCAAATTCCTTGTGTGTCCAATCACACTTGGCTATAAACTATTCTATTCTATTTTACTCTACTCTATTCATTTCTATTTCAATTCTAACAAGGAGTTTAGCTTCTCTCTCTCTTGAAAATGTAAGCTAGCATAAGGCATTATAATGCAAGCTAGCCTTAACTTTCAAACAGTTCATTTAGTGACCAAAGTTACAATGGCATTGAAAAAAGTGTCTGATGACCATTTTCACACTTAGTGACCATTTTCACACTTAGCAACCGTTGCAGCATCCTCATGTCACGTGATCAAAATTTTGATGTTTGGCAACAAATTCGTATTTATGATGGTAAAAATATAAAATTTTTAATCAAGGCCCCCCCCCCCCCCCGGTCAATGGTGTCCCTCTTTACCAATCTGAAAATCTGGTCACCTTAGAATAGTAAGATTTTCAGCGTGCTTCATGAGAATGGGAGCCATTTTGCTTCAAAGCAGAAATATTCCAAAGGACAGACAATGCGATAGAGGAGACACATCTCTGAGGTCTAGAGTTTCATTGTTTAGTTTAAGGGACTCAAACTTCTCCCACTTGGCTGAATCTTACTGGAGATAGGCACTCCCTCATATTTATTTGTGCTATTACTAGGAATTCAAACTGTGGTTCAGCCAGCAGGGCACTTGGCAGTTAAATACATACACATTAAAACAAGCTATTTTGTAAAATACCAAGTGGGATCCCAAACTACACGTTGTGTTTAGTGTCCATCATTTCTATATCTCTCATTTATTCCTTGAAAAAGTATCCAACCTTTGTAGACTTAAATGAATATATTTAGGAAGATTCCAACCAAAATTCTTTTTTCACTATTATTGTAGCCTGGTCTTTTTATACCCCATACTTCATTATTACATTCCACCTTCACAAGAATGCCATACTAGATAATGCATGAGTTGATATTTTTGATAACTAAAGGGAACATTCAGGATGTCTCTAGTTCTTCACATAATTGCATTAAGTATCAACAATACTTAAACCAACATTTAATTCTAGGGAAATCTTTGGAGTTTGGGGACTAGCAGCTACTGTACAAAAGGCTTACGCTGTACAATGTGTTTATTCATGTCTTTTCAAGCTTTAAAAACCAGAAATGGTAACCTAGTAACCTTTCTTTAGTTGAAGGTCTTAACAATGAGGCTAAGTGGTTCTTTCAAGGCAGGAGTGATTATGTTTCAGCTGATTTCACTGAATTACATTTTACCTACATTTTTAAATGAATCCCCATTGATAAGTGGTTTTCATAACTAAACCTTATTCTGCAGAGTACCGTAGTGTTGTGGCCCGGCAGGTGCCGTTGGAGCTGCCGCCAGACTTTGACAGCTAGGGATATTATGAGTCAGCCCTGGAGGAGGTGGAGGACCCTGAACAGGGTGCCAAGTCCGAACAGGGTGAGGAGAGACTGGTTGGCCACCAGGTAGCGCTGGAGCCTTGGATTAGAGGGAGTGATCAGGAAAACACTTGTGAGTTGTTTCAGGGCTACTCGGCGGCAGGAACAACTGCATAATTATAGGAAATGATTACGCTCAGTTGATGCTTATTAAGATCCTCTCCTGATTATAAAAGAGACTGCTTATGCCACGCCCTTTTGCAGAAGTCAACGTTTACGATTAAGAGAAACCAACTTGACGAATTGGTTTGCTGTGAGAGCTTGTTTGCAGTGCTGCTTAGACTTGTAGAATTTGCTGCCAGAGTGCTTATCTCTTTGTTTATTTTGGGCTTGCAGCCAACGAGAGTCTGGACTGATTAAAAACATTCTCCTTTACGTTTGTTTTGGCATTCGTTCCTGGACAGAGAAGGGGAGGTCAGAACACCATACTATGTTGGTAGAGTATGCCTATGATGATAATAAAGATACAGTATTTAAATAAAGTTTGTGTATATATGTGCATATGTATATATACACACACACATACAAACCTTTCTATTATGCATGGTGATAGTGAATCAAGGTGATTAAATCTCGATTTACTTCATCCATTTAAAATGAGATAGAAACACCTTAATTACTGTCTTGTTTTTAAACTGGTTAGAAATTCAGAATGCTTTCCCAGATGCCTTTTCTCACTTAGCTGAACTGTTTTGAAGATAAAGGGATGCTGAGTGACTTTACAGACATGTAAACCTCCCTCCTTAGTGATACCTAGCCAATATCTTAGGATGTTATCTAATTCCTGGAAAATCTGGTTCAAATGACTATAACCATGTTTCGTTTTTTGTCCATGGAACTACTAAATTGATAATTGGTCCTTCAAGGAATGCCTTCAGACCCTAAGGCCAGGCTTTGCCAAATTCATATTTTTCTTTTTTAGAAAAGATGCAAGGTGGTTTTTTTAATGTTTGCCTGTAGCAACTTATGTATATACTAGGAAAGTACAAATTAAGTTGTACAATTATGTTGTACAAATTGTGTTCATTAAGAGGTGCAGAAAATGGATTCATATTTTATGCATTTATTTTAAAAATGGTTTACAGAGTGCATCAAAACCAGATCAAAACAATTTGGAAAAATGAGGCTAAATCGAGAGTTGTCCAGTCCTACGTCTCAGGTAGGTCTGGCAATGTGCTGGTCAAAATATGGTCATGTTCATGAAGAGGCAAATGTGTTAATTCTCTCAGAGCTCTTAGACATTTTCACAAAAACTGATTTTAGCATTATTCTGGATATATTTCTGGGTTGGATCCTGGGAATATTTTTAAGCTGGGGGAGTATTCTTGCTTTTTACTTGTGTTATGCTTTTTTATAACTTATGCTTATTTCATATAACTGCAGATTATACTATAGATTTTTATATTTATTGGTAGGAATATAATCTAACGGTTGGGTTGGCAATATATAAATCATGTAACTATACCTGTTTCTTTAAATCATACTGTAAAATGTGATTGGTTGCTGTTTTCCTCAATCAGCCATAAGAGGGAGCCAGAATGACTGTTAGCTCTCTGTTTGTTAGATGCTGGGCTGATCTGATCTGATTTTGGAAGCTGGCTGTTAAAAAGTGCCGTGAACTATTGTAAGTTTTGCAACTGCTAGCAAACTTTGAGTACTGAACTGATTATATGATACTATGATATTTGGATTATCCCTTAACTGAAAGACATTGATGACTGACTGTCTTATCCGTGTATGACTTGGACTGTTTGATGGACTCTGATACCTCTATTTCCACGAAAGTAAAAGCCTATTTAAACTGCAGTGTTTCTGTATGCTGGTTTGTGTGTTCTCCAACACAACTCTCACAACGCTTCTCTGAATGTACTCGTTCTCCCAACGGGGAGCTTACCTAACACTGGTTATGGGCCCAGGGTGTATCAGACGCCATTTTAACTTGAAATTGATCTTGATTTCAGCACAATTATTGAATGAACAAATAACATTGGAAAAATGGTTTTCCTTTAATAGTGTCAGGCCATATTTGTCTAATAGGCTACCTGTCAAAGAGAAAAAAAAAACCTACCTAAAGTTATCCTAAAGGTAAAGGTTCCCCTCAACATATGTGCTAGTCGTTCCCGACTCTAGGGGGCGGTGCTCATCTCCATTTCAAAGCCAAAGAGCCAGTGCTGTCCGAAATCGTCTTCTTGGTCATGTGGCCAGCATGACTAAATGCTGAAGGCATATGGAACACTGTTACCTTCCCACCAAATGTGGTTCCTATTTTTCTATTTCCATTTTTTACATGGTTTTGAACTGCTAGGTTGGCAGAAAGTGGAACAAGTAACGGAAGCTCACTCAGTTACGCGGCACTAGGGTTTTGAATCACCAAACTGCTGACCTTTCTGATCGACAAGCTTAGCATCGTATCTAATCAAAATATGCAATGAAAATAGTGCTAACATATGTCTGGCAATGATCAGATGAAAATAAGTGTGAATACTAAATAATATAAAATAAAATACATTTTAGTCTATTTTCAATAGCCTGTACTTTGTATTCACAACCAATAGACAACACATTAGAAACAACATCTGATAAGAAGAAAGTAAAATGTACATCCTTTGACCCCACTGACCTCACTGTAAAAGTTGTTGAAAAGTTGCAAATAGGAAGGAGGTTACATCTGCCCCCTTTATTATTTATAAAAGTAATAAATGATTCATTTATTATTTTCTCTCTCTCTCTCTCTCTCTCTCTCTCTCTCTCTCTCTCTCTCTCTCTCACACACACACACACACACACACACACACACACACACACACACACACATAGGGATACTACCAAGTCTTGTTCAATAGGGCCAAGGGTAAAACAATTGAACTGCACTAAAGCTATTCTTCAACTTAAGTGTGAGCTTAAATGAATAGTTCAGTGATAATAAACCTGTCTACACTTCAGTCTGTCTGAAGTTCAATATTCAATAACTATTCTTTAATAGCCCTTTACAGCCTCTGTAAATCAGGAATTGAGAAGTGAATTGGCAGTTATTCATAAAGCCTTCACTTTACTTTTTTACAGGATAAAATATAACTATTCCAGAGGATTGGAAGTACTGTTTCTTCAGTACTCAAAAAAGGTATTTGAAATGCAACATGGTCTCCTCAAAATGGCTTTCAGAAGCTTGTCAGTTGCAGGTATCTGTAATCCCTATAGAATGAGTCCTTGGTGACTTGCAGTCCATTTTTTGATTCCATTCAGAACACTGCAATTGCTGGAACTCCTAATGGTGACCTGAATGACTGTTTCTTACTATATATACTTCGGTAGACCCTAAAGCCATCCCCTGAGGTCCTTTCTGAGGTGCTGTTTTCTATTCAGGTAACTTAATGTTTCAGAATAATAGTTCAGTAACTACCATGGTTGTAAAATTCACTGTCCTGGTGTGTTTTGGTGCTAGATTTATTTATTTATTTATTGAAATGATCATACACATCACCACTTGCCACATTTGCCATTGCCGGTGCTCATTCACTTGCTACAATGCATATCTTGCCTCACTTTTAGATTCTAAGCAGCTTACTTATAATAAAATACAGAGTTATAGAAAACTAAAAATTAACAATTTTCAGAACTAAAACATCCTAGTCCCAATAACAACATAATGTTCATAATATTAGGACTCTCAGACGCCAAAGTTTTTGGTTCTAGAAACACATCTTAGGATTTCTGTCTAGCACATTGCTAGTGTTGTTAAAAAAAACTGCTTGCTTTATATTCATTCTGTGCTGTTCAGTAGGTTTAATAGGTATCAAGCGAACAGTCATATTTAGGGATTACATAAACATGCTCCTAATAGTAGTATGATTTTTTTTCAATTTATTTGTTTTTATTTTTATCTGTGCAACCACAAAGATCACAAAGTGATCTGCACTTTAAAAATAATAATATTATATTTCTGTGCCAGAATGTAAACATAAAATAGAAACAGTAGATTTAAAAACATTGTTTGAGGTCAATAGTCTTGAATTTCTCAATCAACTGAGAAAATTGCCATGTGTCAGTTTTGACTTCTGTGACTACTCCCTGCAATTTTCTTGGATACATTTTTCAGAAGTGATTTGCCCTTGCCTTCTTTCCAGAGCTTAGAGAAGTGGCTTTGTGGCCAGGATTGATGGAAAAGAATCACAACCATCTGATTTGGATAGAATTCAACCACAATGAATGGATTTAGAATTTAGTCCAAGTCCCAAGAAGATCTGAATCCGATCCTCAATTTCCCAGGTTTCCACCTCTGGTCTGAACTTATTGTTATAAAAAAAATGGACGTTTTCACTTATTCCTGCCAGATATGAGAAAGACACATTCCACAAGTCCACATTTTTCTTAGCATGGAGAACTTTTGATAGGAGAATGCTGCATTTATGAAATGTTTGATCACTGTGGAACAAAATTCCAGAGATTTTCTCCAGAAAAAGTAAAACTAGAGCTTTATCGAAAAGATACATAGAATTTTTAATAGAACAATGCTGTAAGAGAAGTTTTGCCACATATCTTATTTACCAGGAATAGGATATTTTGATATCCTAAAACATGCTGGGAACTCTGTAAGAGAAATCTGGCATACACTTCATTCTTATTTCCTGTAGTTCAAGAACCGATCCCTTTTAGTTATCTGAACTGAATCTTGCTTACATAAAACTCCACTTTTTTACCTTTCTTGCTACAAAACAAGGTGAAGCTTTTAAATGTAATGCCCCATATGAGCAATTTATTTTTCAGACCGCTTACTGTGTCTTCCAAAAGTGATTTAGTTGCATAGTCAAAATTATTCAATGTTACCTAAATGATGAATCAAAGAGCATAAGCAATGAAATTAATGTGCTGAGGTACAACAGGAGGTCGTCTTTATTTAAGAGTTATATTTATGTGGGAAAGAACCATAAGTAAACCAAATAGGTCATTATATGGAATAATCACATCATAAATTGAATATAATCTGCATTTTATAGGACAGACCTTGGGTCTTTTCTCAGAATCCATCTTATTTGGAAAAGTTTATGGTTTTATTACTTACTAAGGTAAGAAGTGATATATATTTTAATGCTGGAAAGCTTCAGAGATGAATAGATTTTCATCAGAATATATTGCCAAGGTTGATTAGGAATCTCCAAAGAAATTTCTTCACTGGTCCTGAACACTAACTCTTGATCACATGTATGCAAATAAACTTGAAGGAAGGAGTCTTTGCTCTCTTCCAAATAATTCACCTTTAGTGAAAAGAATAATGGAAACTACTGAAGTGGTGCACAAAATTAAATGTAGATTTTCCTGCCATATTTTAGCTACTGAGCATGAACAATTCATCTTCACAATACAATCTGTAGAAGTAGTGGAAGAATCTAGAAGAGATGCTAGATTACATTGGCAGATAGACAAATTGTCTCATAAAACATAGCCACCCTAAAGGACAAGAATAAAGGTATTAAAAAAACAGCATTAAAAGGGGAAATAGTGAAGATTAATTTATGGATAGTAAATCTCTTGAGATCGAGCTTGCTATGATTGTGTAGGTTCAGTTATGAACTTTTATCCATATTTTGGTTTCTTCTTTGTTCTATCCCAGAGTGCTGCTTTATAATGTCCTTTGTCGTTTAATCTCCCAGAGCTCCTCAATAACCAAACAACTTCCTTGGATCAGCAAACAGGGAGAGGATGCTCAAGAACAAATCTTTCAAGACCTACTGTCATCTTAGAAGTCTTAGGTCAAAAAGGCTCACCACAGGACTACCCACGAGAGGTTCAGGTGATCTCCTAGGTATCATTGGAAATATATCATGGTCTATTAGGCACCTGGGGGAAATTTGCTAAAATAGCTTCATCTTCTCTCTTATAGTGAGTCACAGCCAGGAAGAACTCCAAGGAGACCATACAGTGACCTGACCATAATGAAGGATTTATAGAAATGTCCTCTAATTTCAAATGACCTCTCTCCCTGCCCCTCTCCCCGCAAAAAAACAGGTTTACTAATCTTGAACCTGAATGGTCAGATTCCAGATTAATTTGAACAAGCCATGATTCTCATCCAGTTAATTGATGCATTAACTTGTGGACTGTATTCTTACTCAGGGAAGGTATAGCATAAACATCTTGGACACTCAAAGATCATGCCCAAGCATCTTGGGACAGTGGAGAATGATCTAAATGGGAAATTTGTGAGAATGGAATATATTGTCTAACCTCATCATTCAACTGTTCTATCAGCTGCAACCTAGGGTAGGGTAGGGAATAGACATTAACATCCAGGAAGCCTTGAAGAAATGCTACTCCAGATATTATTGCGGTGAAGCCTGATATACAAGATGAATCCATAAGGAACATTAGGGGTGCAGCAATCCCACTAAGATCGGTTTTTTTTTAATGTAAGCGACAATGTTCTGGGGAAACTAGTCCATCATCAGCTAATTTTTTTCAGGTGGTCATTTGCAGTGATCTGTGGCTCTGTCCACTTTTTATATAAGTGTAGCAGAAGTTTTTCTTAAATTTTTCACATATTGCCTGTCTTTAACAGTTCCATGTAATTTTCATTCTCAGCAGTACTTCGCACAATGGTAGACTCCTAGCTGGAAGTATTTTAGAGGCTCCCCCCCCCCAAAGTCATTCATTGCTTTGTACTAATGAATTATCATGCATGCTCACATTTTCGGTTCTCTAGGCAAACCAGTCGTTAACTTATGTGAAACCCACTTCTGAGTAAAGAGACTTGTTCTGCTTGATGCATTTCTTCTGGAGTTGCCTCATGGCAAACATCAAAACTCCATTCTGGCCAAAAACAACACAGCCCCTCTGGAAGATTCCTTTCCAAGATAATGACCAGTCTGTTCAGGAGGATGTGGGCAAAGATGTCACCTGCAGTGGACAGCAATGAGATAGTTCTGTACTTTTCACAGTCTGATTTGCTTCACTTATTTTTATAGTGAGCCACAAGAGAGCATCAAGGAAGTCATCAGGTATCATCCCTGGACTCAATATCTTGGAATGCCAGCAGTATATTTAGGTCTCATGCTTTGTAGATCTCAGAAGAATACCATCTTGCCGTGTCACTTTCTGGATCTCATGAGTAGAGGTCTAGGACAACCAAGACTGGCAGCTGAGGAATCTGCTGTAAGATATCATGATCAACTATGGATGGCTGATTAAATTGGAAAAGTTTTTAGCCCAGGATTTTTTCAGTCCTTTCTGGTCAGCCTTCTGCCGTCCTTCATCCTTCATGTTTCACAGTACTGTCTATACTTTGAATTTCAGGTGCTTAAACTTTTCTTTCTTTGAGAGAGTTGATAAAAGAACAAAACTGAAGGGTGTGCAAATATCTACACCTATCTTGCAGTGGTTCATGGATAAGGCATTGAGTTCTGTTTTTTTCTAGGGAGCCTGGCATGCTATGGTCCATGGGGTTGTGAAGACATGACTTAGCAACTGAAAAACAACAACAAATGATGGCCAGGTTTACTTTGAATACTTTTCTTTAATTTAAATTGTCTGTCTTTTTTTTACAATTTATTTGTTTCTTTAACATACATTAACATTTCTATGCTACTACAATAAAAATGATTTTCAGTAGCTCACATAGAAAAAAAACCCTACAATATGAAACAAATCCAGTACAAAAATTAAGCCTGATGTGTTTCTTTTTCATCAATTTTCATCAATTTTGAAAATTTAACTTTCCCTAGCTTCCTAATATTCAAAAATAAATATTGGATAGGTACTATGACTAAATCCTTGTTTAATGCTCTGTAACATTTGGACTCTCATTAGAAAAGTGGTTAGTTGCCTGCAAAATGACTAAATCAATTGCTTTTACTCTGGAACTATAACAAAGAGGCTTTTGTGTACTTTGTTGTGTATTTCCGTTCTTTCCAATTGTTTTTTTCAGAAGAATTGGATAAAAATATAAAGCTGCAATATACTTCATTTATTTTATAATGAACTGTGCAACAAAACAAATCAGAAATATCATAGATTTTATTTTAAGAGATTAAAAATTATTCCTTAGAATCAGATGTTGGCAATAAATGATAGATCAATACTATTTTACCTTAGCTGGAAATTTAGAACATCCAAAATTAGCTTTCTCCTTCATTGGATCTTTTAAAAAAATTACTGCAATCTATATTGAATATGATAGGCAATATTTAATGTCTTGCAACTTTACTTAGCTGGGAAATGCAGTGTATATAATATTGCTAGATTAATTTTGCCAGGAAGGGTTTCTATATTTTCTAGTTTCCAGATTGAGCCAAGGAAAAGATATGTATGTGGTGTACATTTATGGCTACGGAAATGACTATTCAGTCCTGGGTTTGCTTTTGATTAAATTTAACTGCATATAGAGTTAAATTGAGTTAGGTTGGGAGCAGTGGTGAGATTCAAATTTTATTACTACTGGTTCTGTGGGCGTGGCTTGGTAGGCGTGGCTTGGCTCAGTGGGCATGACAGGGGAAGGATACTGTAAACTCTCCATTCCCTTCCCACTTCAGGGTTAAGGTTACTGCAAAATCCCCATTCCCTCCTGATCCTCTGGGACTCAGGAGGCAGAGAATAGATGGAGGTGGGGCCAGTCAGAGGTGGTATTTACCGGTTCTCCGAACTACTCAAAATTTCTGCTACTGATTTTCCAGAACTGGTCAGAACCTGCTGGTTGGGAGTTAGTATAGCTTTCTGGGGACAACTTAAGTGGGATGGTTGCTAACTTTAAAAACATTGCGATTAGGTAATAGATATCCTTGGGACTGCCTTTCCCCTACCTATACGTGATCAGTAAGATATGAAGAATTGTTTCTTTCCAGATCTCAACTGTAAAGCATATTAAGAAAGGGGATTATCAGTCCCCAAAATCAGGAAAGATACATAGTGATTCTTCCAAACTAAGTTCTTTATTGTTTCACATTTTTAGACAGAATCTTGCCAAATTGACGTACTCTACTATCTGCATCTGTCATATACCCTAGATAAACTATTAGTGAGAGGCTTTTTCCGTCCTCATTCCCTTACACCTAATACCTGGACCAAGCTGCCTCTTATTTCTCTGGAATGCACCCCTCCCTTCTGGGAATCCAGCCTACTACATTCCACAACAGGGATCTAGAATATAGTGTATTTTTCAGAGTATAAGACGCACTGTTTCCCCTGCTAAAAGATAGTAAAAATTTGGGTATGTCTTACGCACCGAATGTAGCCCCGCTCGCCCACTAACCCCTACCTTTTGGCCCCACCCTCCCAGCAATTTACCTCCTTGCAGCAAACGGAGAAAATGGGGCTTGCGGAGGCGGCAATAGGCTATGGCAATCCCTGCAACCTGAAACAGCTGATCATCGGGAGGCCCATGCTTAAACTGAAATTGAAAGTGAAACTTGCTGTTTATTGCAAGGAGGCAAATTGCTGAGATGCAGAGGCATATATATATTTTCTTCTAAATTGAAGGCTAAATTGAAACAGGCTGTTTGCCATTTGCTGAAAGGAGGTAAGTCAATAACTATAAATGCCTATAGAATGTTCAAATTATTAGACTTATATTTTAAAGACTGCTTTATTATTGTTCTACACAACTTAACAAAATGAAGAAGCTTTTTAAAATAAATGCTTGATCTGAAGAGGCCCAGTGCTATTGTGTCTTCTTTTAAATAGCAGAGAATAATGTATACTTCCAGAAACCCACATCAATTTTAACGGCATCTGTACAAGTATAGTCTGAAATGAACACCACAAACAGTGTATATGTTCTGTGCTGTTTGCTTTTAGCTGCAAGGAGGCAAATTGCTGGGAGGCAGAGGCAGATTCCCCCCCTTGTTTTCCTCCCCAAAAGCTAGGTGCGTTAAGACGTATAAGTACTTTGGAGCATCTTATACTCTGAAAAACATGGTAGATCTCTGTGGCTGTGGTATGGTGGGCTATGGTCTGATTTTTTATTAAAGTTCCAGCTTATAATTGTGATTAAATGTGGTTCATTTTCTTTTTATTTTCTTTATTTTCTCCAAAGTGCTACAGAGTTTCCTTATTTATGGTTTATCTGTTTATTCTTATTCTTCTTAACTTGCTTTTTCTTTAATCTAATCTCTAACCCACCTACACTTGCCTTTATTTTTTAGGCAGCATACACATTGGTTTTAATTTATTAATTAATATATGAGCCTTCTCCTTGACTTATTGTGAGAGGAAGGATTCAGTGTGATAATGGGCATTATCATTTTATTTATTTCTAGTTTTGGATCAGTCCAAATCTTAGCTGCATAGTTGTAGATTGTTGTACTTATATTAATCAAATTATAATATTTTAAAATGTGCATTTGTTGCAAACTTTGTATAGGTGTCACGGCTCCTTCATTTAATAACCAAGAAAGAAACCACTCAACTCCATGTTTCAGAATTAAGTGTACTTTTACTGATTATAAACGATGAGAAGCGAAGCAAAGCTGGAACTGAGTAAAAAAACGTGAAAGCAATAGATATCAGTACATGATTCATTCCTCTCCCCTTGGTACCCCAGTGTATAGTCCAATCATATACCACCCAACTGTCAGGTGGGAGACATCTTCAAAAATCATCATCAGGATGGAATGCTGGACAGTTGGCCTCGGCGGGAAACTCCTCTTCTTCCACATGCGCAAATGGATGGTGAGAATAACTCCCAACTACTTCCATTTACGTAGCCAGGGTAATCCCAATATAAGGGGTCGGTCCATCCTTGGGGCTACAATAAAACTTATCATTTCCTGGTGGGTTCCCATCCACATTTCAATAGGTTCAGTAATAAAATGAGCAGGGCTACCCCCTGCAATAGAGCCATCTAATTGACAAAAAGCAATTGGGATTTTCAAAGTTTTTAGTTTTAAACCCAATTTTTCCACTATTTCTGGGCTCATAATGCATTGTGAACAACCGGAATCCAAAGGAGCAAGAATTTTCTCTTGCGTGCCAGAAGATGGCACTCTAAGCTCAACTGGGACAGTCATGGGCCCCAAATGGGAACTTACCCAGCGATCAGTCTCATCAGAGTCACTGTCATTGGAAGGGCTGGGGCTTTCGTTGTCTCCTTCTTCCGGTTGGAAACGTCAAGAAAGATCTTCTCCTGTTAAGGCTGGTTCCTTTTGCTGGGAGGTTTCTCCAGCCTTTTCTCTTTCCGAGGGGGTAGGGCGCTCTGGCTGATCTTGACTCGGCAGTTTATGGCACAATGCCCCTCCATCCCACAGCGGAAGCACACGGAAGGCTTGGGTTTGCCTGTAAACCCACCCTTCCCCCCTTTCAGCATTCTCGGAATGGGGGTTTTGGGTGGGTGGGGAGTCCTCCCCCTCCCCCTCTCCTTTGTAATAAAGTCTGGCTAGGTCAATTTCCACATCAGCGGCTGCCTCATACCAGGGCTGCAACCTACAGGGGGGTCTCCTGTTCACACATTGCTGGTAAACCTCTGTTTAATCCATCAGCGAAATGGTCTAGCAAGGCTTCTTCAGACCAACCTCTCATATAAGCTGACAGCTCCTGAAATTCTTGCACATACTCAGCCACTGATCTTTTCCCTTGTCTAAGGGTTAAATTTAATTCTTGCTCTGCGCTCAGTGAGGGGGTCATCAAAACGCTTCCTCAAAGCTGCCATAAATCCGTTAAAGTCTCTTAAAAGGGGGGAGTCATTATTATGTAGCCCGCTGCTTTTTTCTCCAAAGCCATTAATACTATTCTCACTTTAGCTTCATCAGATCCCAGATCTTGTCCATACATTTGCATATAATTCCAGACCTGAATTAGAAATAACCTGAGTTCTTTAGGGTCTCCTGCGTATTTCACACTTAAAGGAGGAACTTTAGCCATTCGGCATCGGCGAGCCCCCCCCTTCTTGGAATGTCTCTAGCCGCAGGGATTGGGGTCGGCCATGGGTCATCATGGGCAATTCCCCCTTCGCCCCCCCCCCCAGCCTCTCTGGAACTAGGCAAAGTGTACCTTCTCTCTGGTTCCTCCTCAAGCCCTCTGTCCACTCCACTCTCGCAAGTCCGCCGCTTTTCCCAGGCTCCTTTGAGAAGTTTCATGGCTTGGGACATCATGAGATCTTCCTCTTCAGGGCCTCTCCAGTCAGCTGCTGGTTTCCTGGGTCTCCTCACCGTAATCCCAGTTAACAGTTCTTCAGATTCCTCTTTCTGTCCCACTCCCCAAGTCCACCTGGGTCAAACAGGTTGTTCCTCTACTTGCAGGTCGGCCAACATTTCTGTCACCGAAGGAACTGCAGCCGCTCCCATGTCTTCTTCTTGATCACTGCCATGGAGGGACATTTTTCAGCGTTGGGTACACCCCCCTCGGAAGGTGTTCGCTCCGGGATGGGTGTGAAGTAAGTTCCAGCTTAATGTCACGGCTCCTTCATTTAATAACCAAGAAAGAAACCACTCAACTCCATGTTTCAGAATTAAGTGTACTTTTACTGATTATAAACAATGAGAAGTGAAGCAAAGCTGGAACTGAGTAAAAAAACATGAAAGCAATAGATATCATTACATGATTCATTCCCTTCCCCTTGGTACCCCAGTCTATAGTCCAATCATATACCACCCAACTGTCAGGTGGGAGACATCTTCAAAAATCATCATCAGGATGGAATGCTGGACAGTTGGCCTCGGCGGGAAACTCCTCTTCTTCCACATGCGCAAATGGATGGTGAGAATAACTCCCAACTACTTCCATTTACGTAGCCAGGGTAATCCCAATATAAGGGGTCAGTCCATCCTTGGGGCTACAATAAAACTTATCATTTCCTGGTGGGTTCCCATCCACATTTCAATAGGTTCAGTAATAAAATGAGCAGGGCTACCCCCTGCAATAGAGCCATCTAATTGACAAAAAGCAATTGGGATTTTCAAAGTTTTTAGTTTTAAACCCAATTTTTCCACTATTTCTGGGCTCATAATGCATTGTGAACAACCGGAATCCAAAGGAGCAAGAATTTTCTCTTGCGTGCCAGAAGATGGCACTCTAAGCTCAACTGGGACAGTCATGGGCCCCAAATGGGAACTTACCCAGCGATCAGTCTCATCAGAGTCACCGTCATTGGAAGGGCTGGGGCTTTCGTTGTCTCCTTCTTCCGGTTGGAAACGTCAAGAAAGATCTTCTCCTGTTAAGGCTGGTTCCTTCCTTTTGCTGGGAGGTTTCTCCAGCCTTTTCTCTTTCCGAGGGGGTAGGGCGCTCTGGCTGATCTTGACTCGGCAGTTTATGGCACAATGCCCCTCCATCCCACAGCGGAAGCACACGGAAGGCTTGGGTTTGCCTGTAAACCCACCCTTCCCCCCTTTCAGCATTCTCGGAATGGGGTTTTTGGGTGGGTGGGGAGTCCTCCCCCTCCCCCTCTCCTTTGTAATAAAGTCTGGCTAGGTCAATTTCCACATCAGCGGCTGCCTCATACCAGGGCTGCAACCTACAGGGGGGTCTCCTGTTCACACATTGCTGGTAAACCTCTGTTTAATCCATCAGCGAAATGGTCTAGCAAGGCTTCTTCAGACCAACCTCTCATATAAGCTGACAGCTCCTGAAATTCTTGCACATACTCAGCCACTGATCTTTTCCCTTGTCTAAGGGTTAAATTTAATTCTTGCTCTGCGCTCAGTGAGGGGGTCATCAAAACGCTTCCTCAAAGCTGCCATAAATCCGTTAAAGTCTCTTAAAAGGGGGGAGTCATTATTATGTAGCCCGCTGCTTTTTTCTCCAAAGCCATTAATACTATTCTCACTTTTGCTTCATCAGATCCCAGATCTTGTCCATACATTTGCATATAATTCCAGACCTGAATTAGAAATAACCTGAGTTCTTTAGGGTCTCCTGCGTATTTCACACTTAAAGGAGGAACTTTAGCCATTCGGCATCGGCGAGCCCCCCCCTTCTTGGAATGTCTCTAGCCGCAGGGATTGGGGTCGGCCATGGGTCATCATGGGCAATTCCCCCTTCGCCCCCCCCCCCAGCCTCTCTGGAACTAGGCAAAGTGTACCTTCTCTCTGGTTCCTCCTCAAGCCCTCTGTCCACTCCACTCTCGCAAGTCCGCCGCTTTTCCCAGGCTCCTTTGAGAAGTTTCATGGCTTGGGACATCATGAGATCTTCCTCTTCAGGGCCTCTCCAGTCAGCTGCTGGTTTCCTGGGTCTCCTCACCGTAATCCCAGTTAACAGTTCTTCAGATTCCTCTTTCTGTCCCACTCCCCAAGTCCACCTGGGTCAAACAGGTTGTTCCTCTACTTGCAGGTCGGCCAACATTTCTGTCACCGAAGGAACTGCAGCCGCTCCCATGTCTTCTTCTTGATCACTGCCATGGAGGGACATTTTTCAGCGTTGGGTACACCCCCCTCGGAAGGTGTTCGCTCCGGGATGGGTGTGAAGTAAGTTCCAGCTTAATGTCACGGCTCCTTCATTTAATAACCAAGAAAGAAACCACTCAACTCCATGTTTCAGAATTAAGTGTACTTTTACTGATTATAAACAATGAGAAGTGAAGCAAAGCTGGAACTGAGTAAAAAAACATGAAAGCAATAGATATCATTACATGATTCATTCCCTTCCCCTTGGTACCCCAGTCTATAGTCCAATCATATACCACCCAACTGTCAGGTGGGAGACATCTTCAAAAATCATCATCAGGATGGAATGCTGGACAGTTGGCCTCGGCGGGAAACTCCTCTTCTTCCACATGCGCAAATGGATGGTGAGAATAACTCCCAACTACTTCCATTTACGTAGCCAGGGTAATCCCAATATAAGGGGTCAGTCCATCCTTGGGGCTACAATAAAACTTATCATTTCCTGGTGGGTTCCCATCCACATTTCAATAGGTTCAGTAATAAAATGAGCAGGGCTACCCCCTGCAATAGAGCCATCTAATTGACAAAAAGCAATTGGGATTTTCAAAGTTTTTAGTTTTAAACCCAATTTTTCCACTATTTCTGGGCTCATAATGCATTGTGAACAACCGGAATCCAAAGGAGCAAGAATTTTCTCTTGCGTGCCAGAAGATGGCACTCTAAGCTCAACTGGGACAGTCATGGGCCCCAAATGGGAACTTACCCAGCGATCAGTCTCATCAGAGTCACCGTCATTGGAAGGGCTGGGGCTTTCGTTGTCTCCTTCTTCCGGTTGGAAACGTCAAGAAAGATCTTCTCCTGTTAAGGCTGGTTCCTTCCTTTTGCTGGGAGGTTTCTCCAGCCTTTTCTCTTTCCGAGGGGGTAGGGCGCTCTGGCTGATCTTGACTCGGCAGTTTATGGCACAATGCCCCTCCATCCCACAGCGGAAGCACACGGAAGGCTTGGGTTTGCCTGTAAACCCACCCTTCCCCCCTTTCAGCATTCTCGGAATGGGGTTTTTGGGTGGGTGGGGAGTCCTCCCCCTCCCCCTCTCCTTTGTAATAAAGTCTGGCTAGGTCAATTTCCACATCAGCGGCTGCCTCATACCAGGGCTGCAACCTACAGGGGGGTCTCCTGTTCACACATTGCTGGTAAACCTCTGTTTAATCCATCAGCGAAATGGTCTAGCAAGGCTTCTTCAGACCAACCTCTCATATAAGCTGACAGCTCCTGAAATTCTTGCACATACTCAGCCACTGATCTTTTCCCTTGTCTAAGGGTTAAATTTAATTCTTGCTCTGCGCTCAGTGAGGGGGTCATCAAAACGCTTCCTCAAAGCTGCCATAAATCCGTTAAAGTCTCTTAAAAGGGGGGAGTCATTATTATGTAGCCCGCTGCTTTTTTCTCCAAAGCCATTAATACTATTCTCACTTTTGCTTCATCAGATCCCAGATCTTGTCCATACATTTGCATATAATTCCAGACCTGAATTAGAAATAACCTGAGTTCTTTAGGGTCTCCTGCGTATTTCACACTTAAAGGAGGAACTTTAGCCATTCGGCATCGGCGAGCCCCCCCCTTCTTGGAATGTCTCTAGCCGCAGGGATTGGGGTCGGCCATGGGTCATCATGGGCAATTCCCCCTTGCCCCCCCCAGCCTCTCTGGAACTAGGCAAAGTGTACCTTCTCTCTGGTTCCTCCTCAAGCCCTCTGTCCACTCCACTCTCGCAAGTCCGCCGCTTTTCCCAGGCTCCTTTGAGAAGTTTCATGGCTTGGGACATCATGAGATCTTCCTCTTCAGGGCCTCTCCAGTCAGCTGCTGGTTTCCTGGGTCTCCTCACCGTAATCCCAGTTAACAGTTCTTCAGATTCCTCTTTCTGTCC
Source organism: Thamnophis sirtalis (assembly GCF_051295495.1). Lineage (NCBI taxonomy): Eukaryota > Metazoa > Chordata > Lepidosauria > Squamata > Natricidae > Thamnophis > Thamnophis sirtalis. The sequence goes on along the minus strand of NW_028261386.1, from coordinate 98,362,546 downwards.
CACTCCCCAAGTCCACCTGGGTCAAACAGGTTGTTCCTCTACTTGCAGGTCGGCCAACATTTCTGTCACCGAAGGAACTGCAGCCGCTCCCATGTCTTCTTCTTGATCACTGCCATGGAGGGACATTTTTCAGCGTTGGGTACACCCCCCTCGGAAGGTGTTAGCTCCGGGATGGGTGTGAAGTAAGTTCCAGCTTAATGTCACGGCTCCTTCATTTAATAACCAAGAAAGAAACCACTCAACTCCATGTTTCAGAATTAAGTGTACTTTTACTGATTATAAACAATGAGAAGTGAAGCAAAGCTGGAACTGAGTAAAAAAACATGAAAGCAATAGATATCATTACATGATTCATTCCCCTCCCCTTGGTACCCCAGTCTATAGTCCAATCATATACCACCCAACTGTCAGGTGGGGGACATCTTCAAAAATCATCATCAGGATGGAATGCTGGATAGTTGGCCTCGGCGGGAAACTCCTCTTCTTCCACATGTGCAAACGGATGGTGAGAATAACTCCCAATTAACAGTCCTCCTGCACAGATTATTTCCCTCACCCCAAATGCCATGCCCTCCCTCCCCGTTTCAATGGCAGCCGAAAGCAAGCAGCAAAACAGAGGCTGACATCAGGTTTTCAGTTTTTTCCCCTCTGTTGTGGTCAGTTGCTTTTTTTCAGATGTTAAACAGAGAAAAAAAGTTTATATTCCTTTTTTATCTTCCTTCATCCCTAAATCGGGGGTGTGAAACTCAAGGCCCGCAGGCCAGATGTGGTTAGATCTGGCCCATGGGGCTACCCTGGACAGCGAAGTACTGGACCTGGTGCCTTGGCCCTGTCCCAGACTGGATGGGTGCTAATCTAAAAGTTGGGGCAGCCATCCGGGCTGGAACATGGTTAGCTTTAGATTGGCAGAGCCACCCTCTAGCCTGTGAGGGCTGCTCTCACCCTACCCCCTGAGACAATGTATTGTACTGTATTGTATTTAATGAATTTATAGGCCGCCCAATCCCGGAGGACTCTGGCCGGCTTACAGAAAAGAAGTAAATTATAAAAAATAAAGAATTAAAAAAAGACAAAGAAAACAGATTAAAACCTCACCATGCACCCAATCTGGTCGGGGCTGGACCTCAGTAATGAGGTCAACAGCCCCAGGCCTGCCGGAATAGCCTGGTTTGGCAGCCTTTCGGAAGGCCATGAGAGTGGGTAGGGTCCGGATCTCTGGGGGTAGTTCATTCCATAGGGTCGGAGCGGCTACAGAGAAGGCCCTCCTCCAGGGAGCCGCCAGCTGACATTGCCTGGCTGACGGCACCCGAAGGAGGCCCGCCCTGTGTGATCTTACTAGCCGTTGGGAGGTATGCGGCAGTAGGCGGTCTCGCAGGTATCCAGGTCCTAAGACATGTAGGGCTTTAAAGGTAATGACCAGCACCTTGAATCAAGTTCGGAGACCAATAGGAAGCCAGTGCAGCTTGCAGAGGATAGGTGTAATGTGGGTGTACCTTGGTACACCCAGTATTGCTTGCACAGCTGCGTTCTGGACTAATTGTAGTCTCTGAACGCTTTTCAGGGGCAGCCCCATGTAGAGCGCATTACAGTAGTCTAGACCTGAGGTGACAAGGGCGTGAGTGACCATTTGAAGTGCCTCCCGATCCAAGTAGGATCGCAACTGATGCATCAGGTGAACCGGGAAAGATCCCTCCTGCAAAGACGCATTCGTAATCATCTGGAGCCAGCCTCGTGTTACCTCCCTGCTGGTCAAGACCAGCCAGGAGGGACACGGGTCCAGTAAGCAAATGGAGGCACTCGTCGCTCCCATGGCCTTGTCCACTTCCTCAGGGGTGACAAGCTCGAACTCATTCCAGGAAATCTGATCAAGACTCTCCCTCGGCATCTCCGCTAGTACTATCCAAGTGGAGTCCAGTCCAAGCGGATCCTTCCACCTGGACCACCACAGTCCCCCCCTGACGCAAGTGATGGTGAGCTGGCCCACCCCAGCCATGCCCACCCAGTTGATTGGGATCACCTGGTAACGCCCATCCTGGCTACACCTGCCCGGCCTCCTGAGGTTGGCCACAACCCTGATGCAGCCCTCAATGAAATCGAGTTTAACACCCCTGCCCTAAATGATAGTCGCACTGTTGCGCCAGTCCTGTATACAAGAATAAACATTTTAATCATTCATTACATCTCTCCAGTGATTTAATAAATAGATTGAAATTCACAAATATAATTGGCCATAAGGAATTCATTGTATATTTGTTTTGGATAAAATTTTAAATATGGCAGAATCCAGTTTTGTGTTATTATTGTAATATTACTATGCATTATTATTGATCCAAAAGTAATGTTGTCATCTAAATGATTGCAAGATTTACATGTAAAATAAGTAATGTCACAGTCACATAGAAGTAGACTAATCCAGCTTTTATAAGCAGCCTCACTTACTGTACCATGTGTTTACTTAATTTTAATTGCTCTTTGAGTTACAAAAGAATACAATACAATGCAATACAATAGCAGAGTTGGAAGGGACCTTGGAGGTCTTCTAGTCAACCCGCTGCCTAGGCAGGAAACCCTATACCTTTTCAGACAAATGGCTATCCAATATCTTCTTAAAGATTTCCAGTGTTGGGGCATTCACAACTTCTGGAGGCAAGCTGTTCCATTGATTAATTGTTCTAACGGTCAGGAAATTTCTTCTCAGTTCTAAGTTGCTTCTCTCCTTGATTAGTTTCCACCCATTGCTTCTTGTTCTGCCCTCAGGTGCCTTGGAGAATAGTTTGACTCCCTCTTCTTTGTGGCAATCCCTGAGATATTGGAACATTGCTATCATGTCTCCCCTAGACCTTTTCATTAAACTAGACATACCTAGTTCCTGAAATTGTTCTTCATATGTTTTAGCCTCCAGTCCCCTAATTATCTTTGTTGCTCTTCTCTGCACTCTTTCTAGAGCCTCCACATCTTTTCTACATCATGGTGACCAAAAGTGAATGCAGTATTCCAAGTGTGGCCTTATCAAGGCATTATAAAGTGATATTAACATTTCATGTGATCTTGATTCTATCCCTCTGTTTATGTAGCCTAGAACTGTGTTGGCTTTTTTGGCACACTGCAGTTCCATTGAGGACTACATGTTGAGTGCGGTTGGTCAGCCAGTTACGAATCCATCTAGTGATGATGCTCTCTAACCCACATTTTTCTACTTTATCTAGTAATAGGTTATGGTCTACTTTATCAAATGCCTTACTGAAGTCCAAGTAAATGATATCAACGGCATTCCTCTGGTCCACTAATTTTGTCACTTTGTCAAATAATGCAATAAGATTAGTCTGGCATGATCTGTTTTTGACAAACCCATGTTGGCTTTTGGCTATTACTTTGCTTACTTCTAGGTGTTCACTAATTGGTTGATTGATTATCTTTTCTAGAATCTTTCCTGGTATTGAGGGCAGGCTGTTAGGTCTGTAGTTTCCTTGATCTTTTTTCTCTCCTTTTTAGAAGATGGGAACCACATCAGCTCTTTTCCAATCCTCTGGCAGTTCCTCGGTGTTCCAGGATCTCTGAAAGCTATAGCTCAGTGGTTCTGAGATCTCAACTGCCAGTTCCTTCAGAACCCTGGGGTATAATCCATTCGGTCCTGGTGATTTGAACTCGTCTAGGGTAGACAGGTGCTCATTTACCATTTTCTTCCCTATTTCAATTTGTGTTCCTAATCTGATTTTTGTGGTTTTGTTTTTGATAGGTTGGACTGTTTTTTTCTCCTTTGTGTAAAGATAGATGCAAAAAATGAGTTAAACAGTTCTGCTTTCTTCCTTTTGCTTGTCACCTTCTTGCCACTTTCTCCCAGCAATGGACCAATTGTTTCCTTAACCTTTTTCTTGTTTTTAACATGTTGGAATAAGCTTTTTTTGTTATTTTTTACTTTTGTGGCAAGCCTTGTTTCATTGTGAGCCTTAGCTTTCTTCACTTCATCTTTACAGGCTCGGACTATTTATTGATATCCTACCTTAGTTATGTCCCCCTCTTTCCACTTTTTATACTTATCTTTTTTGTCTTTCAATTTGTCAGAGAGTTGTTTATGCAGCCATGCTGGTTTCTTTTGGTATTGTGCTAGACTGGGCTTTTGTAATCTCATTTTTCAAAATTTCCCAAGCTTCTTGAGTTGTTTTCCCCTTGAGGATTCTCATCCCTGGAATTCTTCCCAACCTCTCTCTAAGTTTATTGAAATTAGCGCTCTTAAAGTCCAAGACTCTAGTTTGACTTTGTTCTACTACTTGTGTTTGCATAATGTTGAATTCTAATATTGCATGATCACTTGCCCCCAGGGTTCCTGTGGCTTCAACACCTTCTATCATTTCCTCTCTGTTAGTGAGACTTAAGTCCAATATGGCTGATCCCCTTGTTCCCTTCTCTACTTTTTGGGAAACAAAGTTGTCTACTAGGTTTGTTAGGAACCGGTTGGATCTTCCACTTGGTACAGAGTTTGTTTCCCAGTTGATGTCAGGGTAGTTAAAATCTCCCATTACTATTGTGGTGTGCTTTCTACATACCTTAGCTGACTAGCAAAAAGTTCATCTACTTCCTCTGCTTGGTTGGGTGGCCTGTAGTATAGACCTATAGCAATGTCATTTCCTCCCCCTCACTTTAATATTGACCCAAATTCATTCAAGATAGTTCTCATCACTGTTGTGCTCTATTTCTGTAGAGATGTAGTTATTTCTTATATATAGTGCAACTCCACCTCCTCTTTTATTTGGTCTATTTCTTTTAAATAATTTAAATCCTTCTAGCTGTATGTTCCATTTGTGGATTTCATCCCATCAAGTTTCTGTAATGGCAACAATATCGTATCTGCCCTCATTTACTCAAGAGTTCATTTAGATAGCACAATAAGAACAGCTTATGGTTAACTGTGAAACATGTGATCACACAAATTGGTTCCTCACTGTTCCACCAGATTTACTAATATGTGCTGTTCTTTTGGTTTCATCAAGTTCCAACTGCTTCTTTTAGAGACACCTTCCTAAAGTATGCCTTGTTAACACTTAACAATACACTTTTCATTTCTTTTCTTCTTTGTTTTGGTGGGGGAGGGATATTTCATTTGGCCATTTAAGGAGAATTCAAATATTTTTGAAGATTAGTGCTGTGGAAATATTTTAATAAGCTTTTTCTTTAATTTGTTCTACACAGTTATTTATTTTTTATTTTATAATTTGTGTTCAATTTCTTCATTTTTTTTATAAATTTTTATTTTTATTACCCAGACAACACATACATAAAAAACCAAACACACACACACACAAATACAAAGCATCATCACATACAGCATGTCGTTTGGTTATAGGTGTTTTAACATCCATATTCTCAAATAACATTTAACAGCACAGATTTTTCATCTAGTATAACTAAATACCTCACTTTCATTGTACAGTATATGTTCAATTACGATTAGTATTATTTTTCCCCCCAATAAATCATAGTTCCCTTACATTCTTGATTATCTATTTGATAACATTATACCTTTATATAATCCCCATGTGAAAGAAAAGATTTTTTAACCAACCTTTTATATTTATATATCACTATTTTCCATTATACATAATTCCACCAATCAACTATCAGGTATGGTTATGTTCATTGTTATCCTTGTACCTCATACCTTCAAACAGAGATCTTATTCCTTCATTTTTCAACAAAATATTCTAAATAGTCACTACATATTTTAATAAGCTTTTTCTTTAATTTGTTCTACACAGTCTTATTTATTTTTTATTTTATAATTTATATTCAATTTCTTCATTTTTTTGTTTCAGGTTTCAGTTTTTTTTTTAAAAAGCAACAATGGTTATGAACCTTTATATCAACATTATACAGGTTGAAATTAATAAGGCTGAGGGAAAAATAAGTGTTCTCAACATGTAGAATGCACTACATCTAAATTTAGGCAAATAATAAATCTGTACCATTAATCATTAATAAGCTAGCAACAAAATACAGGATCAGCATAATCTCTTAAGACATCAACAATGGCCCTCTCTGCCATTTTAAATAATGGGATTAAAAGATTGCATAGCTACTCTGTATGGATTTACCTTAGCAAATGAGTGTGTGCCACTGTGTATATTTTGTTGAACATCCCCCTATTATCATAAACATCCTTTCTGCCTCACAAAGGGCAGCCCGAGCTGGAAAGAAGAATTACCATTCTGCATGGAGTTGGTTTATTGATGAGGTGGACAAGAAGTAATATTTTTAGCCTACTGGCTGTCCATCTGTAAGCAGTTTCCTGAAGCTGCCACTTTGCCTTCCTTGGTGAACTGTTATGGCTTTGTCTACCCAAGAAAAATAATGAGATCCATCTATCAAAAGGCAAGCAAACAATAAACTCTCTACCTTCCAATTAATTTGTTTTTCACCTCTGTTTACTAGTGTGTATGCAGTTCACTATCCATCATATTATAAGCCTTTAAAGCAGTGCATTTTTCTAAGGCTGAATCCATTAACCCTTTTGCTAGCAAATATATCGGAGTGCCCTCCAGCTAAAGAGGGTCTGACAAAATCAGTCATTTTAGAGAGGCTGTAACCTAATGAAATAAAGTGCCTGGTAAAACTGAGTGAAATAGCCCTGTTAGAGCCTTGTGAAGGCCAGGTGCTGAAATCTTTCTGAATATAATTTCAACGCAAGGAAGATGCACAATGTGTAAGGGAAGGATTATACCAGGGGTGGTTTCTTCTGCATTACTGCTGGTTCTGTGCGCACATGATTTTGCTCTGCGCACATATGCAGTTGCCTGTAAATAGATCTGCACATGTGCACAACATTTAAAAAGGCCAAAATAAGATGTCATGGCGACTGGGGAACCAGTTCGGGAGGATGCCTTTCCTACCGGTTCAGCAACCCAGTCGCCATTTCCACTACTGATTCCACCGAACCAGTGCTAACCGGTAGGAACCCACCTCTGGATTATACCCATTTCCTGTTCTCGTCCAATATAGTTCCTCATTTGCGTACAGTAATACTTATTTTGGCAGGAGAGACAGATTTGAATTACCATGTGAACATCAGCACATCTGAATTTTAAAGGTGACTTAGTTTGTATGCTAATATTACATTTGAGGCAGGGGTGAGTTGCTGGCGGCATTACTGCCAGTTCACTGCATGCGTGCTTCGCTTGGCTGGCTGAGGAATTTTGGGAGTTGAAGTCCACAAATCTTAAAGTTGCCAAGGTTGGAGATCCCTAATCGAAACTGAACCTTTGTAATTTCCATTTGCTGTTATCAGGTCTTGAAGGTGTTCCCAATCCAACTATAAGTTATTGGCATATAATAATACAGCAGAATAAGGTGCCATATTAATGGCAATTAATGTAGGAGTGCTGTAGATAAAGATACATCTGCACAGATATTCCTGTGTAATTTGCATAAGGAAAAGCACAAAAGAGCTAAACAATTGCTGGGATGGACGGCGCATTGATAAGAGGATTGCACATGTAGGTCCAGTTGATCCTATACATTTGTGTTCCCTGTTGCAGATTGTAAATTTGCCAATTGTCTTTTCTGTAGAGCACACAAAAAATACCATAAGCACAACTTGAATATTTTGTTGCAATTATTACTACAATAATAGTAAAAATTGCAATACAATGATAAAGTAGTAAAAGCATCAAAAGTATGTCCTTAGCCATGATACTAGCTATGCTTATGCCTTGGACATATGCCTTTTCTTTTTCAAAAATATTCATATACAGTGATCTAATGCAAAATAAACATTTAGATTTGCATAAATATAATAGATCAATAGAAACAAATAGGTTTGATGAATATAGTTTTATCTTTTTTTAAAAGGTTTTTTTTATCCTATATTTTGCAATTTAGATTTTGTAAACAAATTTAAAGAATTAAGTTAAGAGATTATTCAGGTCAGGTTATCTAAATCTAGAAACAAACTTTTAGTATATCCTTCTGTGATACATATTTCATACCCTAGTACTCTGATGGTGAACCTATGGCACACATGCCGGAAGTGGCACACAGAGCCATCTCTCCGGGCATGCGAGCTGTCACCCATTGCTCTTCCAGGTTCTGGCACACTGGCCAGCTGGTCTTCACGTGCACTGGGGAACTGGAAACCAGAAGTGCAACTGCCCAATGCACCTGTGCATGCTGGGAAGATGACCTTCCGGTTTCCAGATGTACATGCATGTGCAAACACCAGCTGTCTGGTGTGCATGCATGCATTGGAAACTGTAAGAGCAGCCACCCGGTGCGCATGTGCATTCCGGGAAGATGATCTTCCAGTTTCTGGGGCACATGCATGCATGAGCAGCAGCTGGCCAATGCGCATGCATGCACCCAAAACTGGAAGATCATCTTTCCAGTGTCCACATGCATGCCAGCCGGCTGCGCTTCCGGTTTCCAGTGCAAGCGCACACCCGTTTCGGCACTCGGTGCCGAAAAGATTCACCAACACTGTACAAATACGTATAGTACCCTGGACTTTAAAGCCTGGGTATGCTGAATTGCCAAAACTTTGGGGTGTTAAAATAATAATTCCCCCTGCAATAGCACCGTAGAGGCTACCTTTTTAATAGGATTTTGAGAGACATAGAAATTCTTCAAAGACTAGCTGGACCAGATTAAAATACAGTACCTGGTTGAGTTTTTTTTCTTCATAGCAGTGCGACGGTTTTGAGTCATCTCTAGGTAATTATGGGGAAATGTACTTTTCTTATAATGAATAATTGAAGCCAATTAGAAGGTAGCGTAGAAGACATGAAAGGAAATCCAGCAGTTTCTTGTACTATAAGTATATTGTTTCTGCAGTCCACTTGTTATTTGCAAGACATTGAGCAGTCACGTGTCTTTCGTGCACAGGTTAAAATAAATAAGCATTGATGAGCAATACTTTACTAAATAAAATGACAGTTACTTAGTTGATTTAGAAAGATGACTGGAAACAATTATTTCTTATTTTAGGGGGAAAAAACTTCCATGTATAAAATTGTTGCTTTTAATCCTACTTAATTACAAGATGGAATCTGAGGTTAATAGTGAAATATATTTTTGTGAATCACACCAAATTATATTGAAGATTTTGAAAATGACCAAATGCTCTCCAACAATGGTTTGTAAGACCCCAAAGAGTTTTGGTTTATGTGGATTACATCTATCAGTATGTACTATATTGGAAATTTGAAGTTTTTAAAAATTATTTATTTGACTTTGTTGCATCCCTGGCAGGGTCTCAGAGACATCTATGGGCCCTGGACCACACTTTAAGAACTGCTGTCCTAAAATAATGCAAATTAGAAGAACAGCAATCTAACATTGCAAGTGGTTTATTATAAGTAGGATAATATGTAATTTCTGTTCACATATATGATATTGACACATTATTATTAAATATCAAAAAGTGATTGAGTTTTCTTGATGACACCAAAAGCATTCATTTCCAGAATAAGTAATATTCTACTTCAAATATGAGACAAGTAAGCAATATAATCCCAGAATCTTGAGTTGTATTATTACTTATACAGTTAAATGATCCAGTTGGGTCTAGTGGTTAAGGCTTCATGTTAGAAAGCATGTGACCGTGAGTTCAAGCCCTGTCTTAGCCATGAAAGCCAACTGGGTGACTTTGGGTCAATCACTTTCTTAGCCCAAAAGTGGCGTGGGAAAAATAGGCGGAAGGTACTTTTGATACGTTCACCTCCTTATTTGTAAAAATAACGGAGGTGAGATACAAATAAATAATAATAAATTATGAGTTTAAAACTGAAAAAAGCAGAGGGAGCACCCGCAAGGCACCAACCACCCCCAGGGGTACATACCAGTCTTAAACCTCCCATGCCAGCTGGCAGAGCCATGCCTTGACATTCTTCTGGAAGACTTCCGGGCACAAGATATTCTGGGGGTGGGAAAATGGCAGAACAGGCTCTTTTCCTGGATACCACCATTCAAAATTCTTTTAACAGGTGGGATCCATAACATACCCACCATGATTGACCAGGTGGGATGGGTCAGTGAAAAAGGATCAAGATTGCTCTGCAGGTAACCTGGTCCGATGGCATGAAGGGCTTTAGAAGTAATAACCAACATCTTAAATTGGACTAAGGAGCAAACCAGCACCCAGTGCAACTCACATGTTTTTGGTACAACCCTAGGGAGGCCCAAAACTGCTTGAGCCACTGCCTTTTGCATCAGCTGCAGCTTCTAGAGCGGTGGTTCTCAACCTGTGGGTCGGGACCTCTTTGGGGGGTCGAACAACCCTTTCACAGGGGTCGCCTAAGACCATCGGAAAACACATATTTTCGAAGGTCTTAGGAACCGAGACACCAATGTTATGGTTGGGGGTCACCACAACATGAGAAACTATATTAAAGAGTCACGGCATTGGGAAGGTTGAAAACCACTGTTCTAGAGACTTTTTAAGGGTAGTCCCATGCAGAGTGCATGGCAAGATCACTTTTTTGTACTCCTTTCCTGCCCCCCTTAATCTATGTTCATTGTTCATATTTTCAAAAACCACAGCAAAAATAATTGAAGAAAAAGAGATAAATGCAGATTTATGAATACAATTTTCAATTTTGGAAACACATATTGAGAGAAAATGAATGTCTGATATACAAAAAAAAAACCCACATCCTGTTATAAATAGCAATATGGGAAATCAGTGAAGAAGGAATTGTATTTTAATAAAAAGAAATCTAGGCAGTTGATACAAAATAGCTTCATGGTATATTAATAATAACTGATTGAAAAGGGTTACATTTTGCATCACAGCCAAAGAATAAACTGCAGTTATGTTCAGTGCAGAAAGATCACACATTTATTAGATCATCTGACGCACTCCCCATACTATTTAAAAAGAATGATACAAAACAAATTAACTGAAAAAGGGATGAATAAAGCTGCAATTTTTATTATGAGGTTTCTAAAATGGAACCCTAATAATATATGGATATACTGAAGAATGTAATGAGCAGGCCATGTTGTAAAGGAATGAACTCATCTATAAAGTTTATAAGAAGATAACTTAAAGTTCTATTAACAGAATCCAATAAATGAAGGTAGAGTAATTTTATCAACGTGTCATAGAAATGACCTAATAAGTCATTTGAAGTTGATTAATTGCAATTATAGATAACCAACCAGGAGAGCCAGTTTGGTGGGGGACAGGGGGGACTATAAATTCTAATTGTGCTTTAGGCATAAAAATGAGCTGGGTGACTTTGGGCCACATCAATTGTTGTGATATTTAATAGAAAATTTCCTGGGAGCGGACAGTGTACCTTTTGGCGAATGAGAAGCATATTTTACAGAACTTTAAAGTAATATCTATACAAAGGAATAATTTTGAGTGAAGGGGATCATTATAATCAGTGACTTCCAGAGACCATTACTTGACCCATCAGGCTATTAATCTAAATCTGGGAACTATTCCATTTCTTTATCTCTAAGTAACTTATCTCTCATATGGCCTCTGGTTGATGCCTAGGCAAGGATTTTTTTAAAAAGCTCCTTCTGGCATTAAAGGATTGGATTGGATTCTGAGTTATTGTGAATAACACTTAACACCTGTAAGAAGACAATATTTAAAAACATCGAGGTCTGTGTTGGTGACAAATAATTCTATGGAAATTGGAACGATTGTTCAAATATTGCTGTAAATGTCAACTTCCTTCCTCTTGATATGCCTGACTGACCTTTGTTGGCTGTGCTTAAAAGAAAATACAAATACCTTGAAATGTAAACACATAAGTAATACTTCTTGTTTATAATCAATGAACAGAATAAAAAAGTAGAGATTTCTATTTATAGTAATTTTAAGGTCACATATCTAAAACACATCTGCATACCCACAAACACCTACAGATTTTATATTCCTTCAACTTAAACTCAAACTGTAGAATATTAAAAACACACAATAAAACTGAGTTGTTTCTCTTTATGAAACATGAGATTTAAAACCCCATCCACTTTGGCCAGCTGTGCAATGTTAAACATTGCACTTCTGTTTAAATAAAGGTGACCACTGCTACCAAATATATCAAACAAGCAACCTGATTTACACAATATTTTGTTTCCATTCTTGTATAATGAAAATATAACTTTTTGAAACTTAATTCCTCCCCCAAACTCTTGAAAGTTTTAATAGTGGTTTGTTTATCCAACCATTCTTTCTCTGGCCCAAGACCTTGGTGAGGTCCCTGATCAAAACCTGTGAGTCATGTTATGTGTGTGTCTTTTAATAGCCTAAATTAATCAATGTCAATTCATCCTAGATTTGGTAATAAGAAAGCCTATTGTTAGAGGAAACATTCAGGACAATAATCAGACAGCAGATGGTAGAACAGCCTGCTGTCCTTTACAAAACTCCTAGCCAACTCTTGATGCAAAGTGACATAGTGAGATCTTATTCATTGTAAGACTTTTTTGTTAAAAAATTGGAATGCTTTTTAACCAAAAATACAAGAGGCTATAAATATTAATACAAAAACAAAAATCAAAAATCAACTTTGCTCCTGACTAAGATACTAATAATACTTTTAACTGTTAAAGTTAAAAGATACGAGGAGAGCAAGACTGAGTAATTTTTGGATGCAAATTAATGGATGCAGAATGTACTAAGAGTTACACAGTTAGTCCTCAACCTACGGCCACAATTGAGTCCAAAATTTCTGTTGTTAAGTGAAACATTTATTAAGTGAGTTTTGCCCCATTTTACAAGTTTCCTTGCTTCTGTTGTTAAGTGAATCGCTGAGGTTGATAAGTGTATAGTATAGTATAGCCTTTATTGTCACTGTACATCATGTATACCAGTGGTTCTTAACCTAGGCAATATCGCCCCCCAGGGGGCGATTTTGTTTTTGGGGGAGGGGGAACGAAAAGGGGTGACGCAGGGGTGAAGGAACGGAAAGGGGGTGATATGGGGGCAATGGAGCAAAACGTTTTGGGGACAGTTTTGAGACTTTTTTCGTACAGTGAACCGCTGTATATCTGTCATACAAAAACATCAGATCACTCGCTATTAGTGAATTGAACTGTGTTTTAAAATGTTCCTCCAGCTAGCTTCAGTACAGAATGCCGTACATATGTGAATACGCATCGCTCATCTTCATGCGCATTGCGCAGCAGACTCTATCACTCTACCCATACAGTGGAGTACCATTGGCCAGAATGGGCAGTGATGGAGGAGTGAGCGCTTCTTTCAAAACATCGCATGCTGAGTGGCTGTCCCCCATGATGTCAACTGTAATATCAACGTAACTTAAGAAACTCGGTTTATCGACGTCCACATGTGTTTTATAGTGTTCCAGTGCAGTCGAAAATTTAATTTGCAGTTAGTGCCTTTCCTTTCGAAGACCTCTCAACATGGCCAAAAAGAGGAAGTGTCACCAATATTCGACGGAACACCTAAAATTGGGATTCATGGCTGCTGAAGTGGAAGAAAGGCTTATTGACACCTTGAAAAGTACAGAATTCATGATGCAGATTGATGAGTCAACGATTCATGAAAATGAAGCCTTGTTATTGGCTTATGTCTGTTTCATCAAATGAAGGGATCGGGGAATACCTGTTATTTGCTCGACACAAAAGATTCTTCGATTTAAAAAGGTTGAAGAGTTTTTTAATGAGAAAAACATCCCTTTGACAAACATAGTGGCATGTGCAACCGACAGAGCTGCATCCATAGTTGGACGATATCGTGGATTTCAAGCTCATCTAAAATCAGTTGTACCTAGAGTTATGATTGTCCATTGCATCATTCATAGGCAGCACCTTGTCTCAAAAAAATTGAGTGGCTGTTTGCACAAGTCTATACGTTATGTCATTAATGCTGTGAATAAAATTAAGTCGAATGCCTCGAACAACCGACTTTTTCACAAGCTTTGTGAAGAAAATGACGAGGAGTTTGAACATCTCCTTTTGCACACTGAAGTAAGGTGGCTTTCAAAAGGAAAGTGTTTGTGGCGATTCCACGAACTTTTTGACACAGTTGTTGAATTTCTTGAATCCATTGATCCAAGTTCTCTTAAACTTCAACGTCTGGATGTAGCTTATCTCACTGATGTTTTTGACAAGCTGAATGAAGTGAATGTAAAGCTGCAAGGTGATAAAATCAATTTTCTTAAGGCCAAAGGAGTAATCTGCTCATTTATTTCCAAATTGGACCTCCTTGCAAGCAATATGAGTCGCCAGGAACTGTATCAGTTTCCAAGCCTTTGTAATGAATGTCAACTCCAAACAGAAGATTTGGATGTTTTTGCTGCCACTTGAAGCAACTAAAATAAAATATGGAAACCAGATTCTTTCTCTAACCTTCCACTTACTTAGTGGAGAGGGGCTTCAGCGCCGTCCAACAGATCCTTTCTAAGTCAAGAAACATGTTGAAGATCACTGAGTGCGGTGATTTAAGAATGAGATTAACAAAAATGGTTCCAGACATCAGAAATTGGCATCAGCTCACCAAACACAAGGCAGCCATTGATGTTCCCTTTTTTTGCTTTTTGTGTACATACATTTTCTTTATTAATAATTGTCTCAGCTCTTATCTTATCATTGTATTTGCTTGCATGGGATTTCATGTTCCAGTTTGAGTTTTCGGCTTTGTTTTCGAATTCTTCTTGTGCTCTGTAAAACATTTTCTGTGTCTCTTTGTATTGCACTTTTTTAGCGTGCACTCCAGTTTGATATTATATTTTCTCTGTTTTATGGTTTCAATTTTTTGTTGTTGTGATCTTTGTGTAGTGTGTGTGTATCTTCAGTTTAAGGCATTAAATTTGTCGCTCTGATTTTTGTTGCTTTCCTTCTGTAAAAAATTTCTTTGTGTCTTTTTAACCCTTTTTACAGTGTGCATGAATATATATTTTCCTCGAATCTTAATTTAGTTTCAGAGTTTTCGTCTTGAAATTCTTAGTTCCTGCATTGCGGTTTGTTCTTATGCCCTTTTTATATTTCTTTCTGTGTCTTAAAATTCACTTGTAATTAAATCATTAAATGTTACTGTTTTTTGGGGGGCATTTCATTTTCTTGCAATTGAATTTTGTTTTCAGTGGTCATTGCATTTAAGTTTCTTGAATAAATAAGATAATAATGAAATACATGTATCACGAAGTGTGGGTGGCATCAGAATTTTTCACAAAGTTGAGATATGGGGAAAAGACTTGAAATAAATTATTTGCATCGATATGCCCTGATGACAATTTTAAAGAAAACAAAAAATGTCTTTGCATAAATTGAAGAATTATTTCCCTGTGTTGTGATTGAGAAGTTATGTTGGGAGAGCGGGGCGATGCTAACTTCCTCAATGGCTCAAGGGGGCGATTTTTTTCAAAAAGGTTAAGAACCACTGATGCATACAATGAAATTGGTTTTAGCCTCACTGGTGCAATCCATGACAAAAAATACAAACAACATATCATAAAGAATAAGAATGTTAAGTCAATCTGGCTTCCCCATTAACTTTGGTTGTCAGAAGATCACAAAAGGGGATCATATGAGTTTGGGACATAGCAGCAGTCATAAATATGAGCCAATTGCCAGGCATCTGAATTTTGATCACATGATCATGGGGATACTGCAAAGCTGCATTTTTCGTAACTCTGAAAATGGTCATAACTCACTTTTTTCACTGCCTTTGCAACTTTGAATGGTCACTTAATGAATTGTTCTAAGTAGAAGACTACCGATATATTTTTACTTTTTAAAGTAAAATTGCATCCAACAATTAAGAAAAAAATTCTGCTATTTTCTGACATCTAGAACTGGGTTCTCTCATTTTTGTAGAGTTACCCAGTAGTTTGAGTGCTGTGCATAGCAAAATGCATATCAAGAATTTCTGCATTAAAAACAGATACAGAGCACTAATCCTTCAAAGAGATGTTGACTTCTTGGAATGCTACTTTCTATTTATACAATAAATCTGATTTAAGCAATCAATTCAGAGGTGCTGAAGAAATAACTGAATTTAGCAATCAAAGCTCTTGTTTTTTTCTTTTGTTATGTTTATCAACGCTGTGTAGACTGCAAGAAAGACATGAATATCCCAGGTTTAAATGTCAAACTTATACAGAGTTTATGGAGATAGCGTGGGATACCCTATATCCTGAATTCTCACTTCAAATAGTCCTTATTGGGATGGAAGTTTAGTTTAGTTTTAGTTTAATTTTATTGAACTTGTATGCTGCCCTATTCCCCCGAGGGGACTCAGGGCGGCTAACAAACTAAATAGGGAAAAGGGGAAGTACAAAAAACAAGAAGACAAGACAAATACAAAAAACAGATTAAAAATTCGTCAACAGCCGCAACAATTTGACTGGGGCTGGGAACTCATCAGCCCCAGGCCTGCCGGAACAGCCAGGTTTTAACGGCTTTGCGGAAAGCCTGAAGGGTGGCGAGGGTCCGAATCTCCACGGGGAGATTGTTCCAGAGGGCCGGAGCAGCCACAGAGAAGGCCCTCCCCCGGGGGGTCGCCAGTCGACACTGGCTAGTTGATGGAATCCGGAGGAGGCCTAATCTGTGGGATCTAATTGGTCGTAGGGAGGTAATTGGCAGAAGGACCTTACTAGCCTAATTTGTGTTTTATTTTACACATATTTGGGTTGAGGAAGGTTGCTCTGTCTTAATTTAGTATTGTTTAGCATCACAATAGTTGTTTATGTAGCTTGTAGCCCACAGCTTCTCCAAGAATTTCTTCTAAACATTTATATTTTTCTTTCCTGTTAAATACAGTGATAACTATGGTTAAATATAGCATATGCAGTGATTTTTTTTTTAATTTTTGAGCTTTGAGGTCTGTTCTTGGCCTCAAGTGACATAACCATCCTTGTTCCCCATAAAGGAACTTACCTTTACAAAAGCTTGAACTTTAAGCGTCCTGTTTTACATAAGAATAAAAACTTTTGCCATGGTTTTGCCTTAGAAAAGTTCCACGTTCAAACTATTTTAGAAATCTTGAACTTATTTTGATACAAGCATTTCTTTCTAAGGCAAGTGAAGGCACTGCCAGGGGACACTTGTCTACATTCTCTCTACATGTCTTAAAAAGACACACTTGTCTCAAAGCAAATTAAACTCTGACTTCTAGAAGCACTTTTACATGCAATAGTAGTCTAAGGTCCAGGATCTTGTTCCCCAGGGAACTTCTTCCTGTGTCAAGTGGTTATTTCTCCCATTGGTCTCTTAGGAGTTTCTTTCCTGTTTTGCTGCCGTAAGGATCATGACTCAACCACACTTGGGGCTCATCTGAGTTGTGGCAGGAAAAGCAGAAAGTTTCTATATCCCCCCCCTCCCCCCAAAAAAAGATAGTTGTTAGAAACTTGAAAGTCTTGTTGCTATCAGTTTGTAAGAGAACTAAGATTGCCGATACAATTAAAAGGAATAAATTCTAAACTGTGGAAACAAACATAAGAAATGAAAAAAATAGCATGTCTAGGTATGGTCGGATAAATAAATGTATGTAGTCGTTGTTACTCTCTTCCACTCTTTGAAGTGAAAAGAATATGACAGGAAGATTTTTTTATTTTATTTTCAACCTGTCTTTCTACTCAGAATACTTGGGTCAGCAAATAAATAAATAAAATCCCAAGTAATAGGACAAGCCATTCCTGAGGTTATATCCCAGTTACATGCTCTGATGATGTGGCAGGCAAGTGAACATTAATGTTAGGACAATCTCTTGCTTTCTAGTTCTCACTGATATACATTAAGCATTTGTTGAATTGAGACATTTCTGATATCTTGATTACAGTACAAAGGTATGCTGTGAACAAAAATTAATAACATATTTGTTTTAAATTAGTTATACTCCATATTTCTAAATGGAATCTCCCTCAGATACATCCTTATTTTTATACTTGCATATCTTTGCTTATTTTAACAATAGTGTGAAAAGAAAAATAGAGCCCCACTTCCTCTCTTTGTTCTTTCACTACTTTCACAAAAAACACTAATTACGTATCAGTAACAGGTAAATATATAAAAAGAAACAAATCCCTTAACATGTAGATACGGTTGCCAATTATTATCTATGACATGTGAGCTTCAATACTTTTATATAAAAAACAAATTATAAAATAAACAATTTTTCTTTGATATTTTTTTAACACAGAGAGACCAACATTTTGGCAGTGTAATCAGTGACTACAATGTTTTCCCCATTGTGGTATTAAAACAAAGAGCACATGAATATTTCTGTTTAATGAGAAAAACCAAATGAATGGTTAATGTACAATCACTGTGAAAAACAGAGAAATATTGGAAGAAATAATAAGTATGGAAGCCAACTTTGCAAATGGTTTTAAAAGATGTAATCTTTTTAAAACTATACTTTCTAGAAATATAACTAAATTCTAATGTCCAGAGACCTGTTTCGATCAAATCTCTACAGATTTGTGTGATTTTGTCTTTTTCAGAACTATATTTCAAAATAGTGTGCTTTCCGAATAGATCATATCCCACAAAGTTGTCATGTTCAATACCTTTCAGACTTCAAACAATTCCACATTAAAATATTATCTTTAACAACTGCATATTGCAGGCTAAGTCCAAATGTTTTTATTCGTTATTGATCGAAAAACACCTTTACATGAGAAAGGCATATAATTGGGATTTTCAAAATAAAAATCAGTTACTTTTTATTTTGCTTTGTTTCATCAAAGAATGTTAACATTTTACATTTTGAGAGTCTGCTAGGAATAAAGGAAGTTGTGGAGATTCAATGCAGTGAACAATCTTTGAACTATGTGGCTTCATTGCCTCTGAAGAACACATTTAATGTACACATACACATTGTCATTTGTCTCTCTTCCCTAGCCAATGTCTTATACTTTTGCTCTGTTTAGGTACTGGAGATGATAATGTGATTTTAGTATCTCCTTAGAAAATGTGATTCTTTTGTACATAAATAACACATCAGGAGGATTCATTTAAACTCTATCCACAATGAAGGAAGTAGAGCTATTGTACCTAGGCTTCAAAATTCTAGAGAACTACTAGATGGCATCAAGAAGTTCTACATAGATTTAGGTGAAGCTTATCTACTTGTTTTAGGTCTTTATTTAAGATCTTCTCTAATCACTCCTCAAATAAGATGGGTAGAGGGCATGGACAGCCCCCATTTACAGTCATTTCATTGACTCTGGAAATATCCTCTGTCACATCCTAAGTAAGCATGTAAAACATATCAGCAAATTACATGGTGATAGAGAATTATAAATATTGAAGACAAAGAAGAAACCCAGTGCAATTCACAGAATGAAACATAAATAAAATAGTGGGATATCTGTAGACTGTTCAAAGCATCAAGAGTGGGGTTGTGTTCTTTTCTTTATTCTCTTTCATCCTTTTCTCATTAATCTTGGCAATTCCTAGCTTGAGACTTATATGGGCTCTATCATATCACTGGATATTGTTTCAAATATGATTATTTGGCTTGTTTGAATTTTTATTATTTGTTCAGCGGTTGTGAACCAATTTTATTGGAGTGATTTTTTGTAATTTCTGTATTTTTCTAATAAGTACCATGCATTGGTAAAAGTGCATTAATTATTATTGTTGCAAAAAGGTGCTTCAAAGATGCAAAAAGGTGCTTGTCTGTCACCTGTCTACAACTCTTTAAAATAGTTGTGCTTTACCCAGGGTTGTGCAGCAGTTTGAGAGCAGCCATAGCACCCGAGCTAGCAGCATTTAATTCAGTAAGGGACAGTACTTACCATCTTTGCATTGCCATCCACTCTAGACAACGTTTTGTAATCAAACCCACAACATAACTTGATGACCAGGGGTGGCATTCAGCCGGTTTGGACAAGTTGGGGCGAACTGCATGCTAATTTTACATCTGGTTCACCAAACTGGTAGTTGCAAGCACTGGCTAGCCCTGCCCACCCTGTCCTGGCCCTCCTAGGAGCATCCACACAGCCCATTTTGGATGCCAGGTAAGTGCAGGGTCCGCGAAGAGGCTCTGGGAGAGTGAAAAATGGGCCTCCTGGGTCTGGAAACAGGCCCATTTCCGGCCTCCAGGGGGCCTGCAGAGCCCGGGGATGGTCATTTTCGCCCTCCTGGAGGCTTGAGGAAAGTCTCTGGAGCCTGGGGAGAGTGACCCCCCCTGCTGTGGTGCAGGAGGCCAAGTAGGCACGACCACCATGGCCACACCCATCCAGCAACCGGGCAGAGAACCAGTTGCTAAAATGTTTGAACCCCACCCCTGTTGATGACCAAGGATTGGCCCTAATTTGAGTTGGCTTTCTTATTCCTATAAGAAAGAACGGTTTCTCTTGTATATGCATAATAAGTCTCATGGAATAAAACTTTGAGTTCCAAATCTGTTCCTCATTCTAAGAAAGTAAGCCTGTATAAAAAGCATTGGAAAGCCATAACGTCAACTTCTCATGAAGCTGACCTTATAGCTTTCCAATGTTTCTCACACAACAAACATGCAAGAGATTTTTCCACCTGTTATTTCTTCCTGAGCAAAGGAACTGATCAAACAGGAAGACTGTCTTATGACAAGCCACACATAATTGAACCTCAAGATGGAAGACTTATTATCTTGAGGGGGAATTCTAGAGATCCTCATTATAGGTACCTCAGCTGTGGAAGTTAGCCTCATCAGGCAGCACTGATTAACATATATAGTTTCCTAATCAATCTTCATATCTGGTAATAGGATAATACATTTGCATATTTTCACACTGAGAAATGTGTCTGAATTATTTGACATTTTGACTCAGAAATTTCTTTGGTATGGAATGGTGTTCAGTTTGTAATTGTAATGGACATGCTATATTTGAGGATCATAAATATGCTTGCATTTAGCATATTCTGCATCTGTCTTTTTTTGCAGATTGTTTTTCCCAAGATCTGCATTTATATCTAAGTGTTCCCTCTCTTTAAAAGAATTGATTAGTGATATACTGTAGCTCTCTGAGGAATTATTTTTATTCTCTTTTTTGGGAAAATAATAAGAAATGGTCATCCATTCTTAGCAAATACAGCAGTATTAAATATCCAATTCACTGGTTTCCTTGGACAGAGCTGCAAATGCTGTCATAAGATGATTGAATGGCTGAAAAATCAGTTACCAGTATTGGCATGTCCACATGTTGGCATGTATTAACATGTAGATATGGGGAATTTCATGCATCTACAATTGATTAGATGCAATTGCTCTATGTATTTATTTCATCATGTTTATCAAATTTGTGTGGTTGCCATCTCACACAATAGTGACTCTGGGCAGCATTTTAGCCTTAATTAAGAAACGATAGATAGATAGATAGATAGATAGATAGATAGATAGATAGATAGATAGATAGATAGATAGATAGATAGATAAAGATGATCTGCAGTAAGGGAGCCATCAAAAGGTCTCGCTGGTCCCCTCCTTTCTCTTCCATGGGATATTTTATATACCCATTGGCAAGGTCATTTAAAAAGAATCAGCATCACTTAAAGCTGTGTAACAAAAGAAAATAAAACCCTAAATGCACCAAGCATTTATCTAATGAAGTAAATAAGCGTGTTTGCATGAATAAGTTATTGCTCTGTCTCCTTGTTAATCTGCTTGACAGCAGGAAACCAAGGTGATGTATTAGTGCTTTAGTTCTCCTTCTGTTCTAATGTCATGTACTAATCTCCTTTGTATCAGATGAGGAACATTTGACACAGACTTTTTTGATAACTTCATTTCTCTTACGGGCCCTGGTAAATTTGTATGAGAGACTGCCATTACTTAATTGAACATAAGTGCTTAGAAAAATGATGTATAGCCCCAGGTGAATGCATTTAATGTTTCTTTTTAAAAAAACACAAAGCTTATGTTTAGGAAAATAGCCAAGCAAATCATGAATAACATTCAGATTCCCTGTGGTAATTGGCATGGATCCAGGCAAGAGTGTTAGAGTTCCTTGGCCATTAGGTATTTTGCAAACAGTGACCTTATTTTCTCATAGAAAGCCTTTGAAACCATACACTAGTAAATGCCAATTACTGTAAAAGTTTTTAAATAATGCAAAGAATTATATCCTAAAGTGCCTGGAAGAGATAGTTGAATTAGTTCTGGATGGAACTATGTGATCTCTTGAAAGGATCAATATAGAGCTGTTAATTTTTTTATAGACACAGATGCAAATTTACCCTATATTCTGTATCATGATCCACCATATTCTGATTAAATCTATATTGAAACATTGCTTTGCTATTCATGGGATGCCTTGACATTCTCATAGCTCAAGGCTCAGGGTGAGCAACTAGTTTGCCAAATTGACATGACTTTTGAAACAATTCACTATCTCCTTGCTTATTTTTATTACCTTTAAAGACAGAAGTGATTTATGTATATGGCCAAAGGTCTTCTTTTATGTCTGAATGCTCAAAATGTGGTAGTTTTCCTGGCTTTGGACTTGGGTAGATGGGATTCCCGTTTGTGATGTTTTATATTCTGATAGGTTGTCAGGATTCTCATCTTGAAATAATAATAATTATTATTATTTTGCTGTTTTTTATGAGCTGCCTAGAGTAGGTTAGACTGGCAGGTAGCATCAAAACTGAATAAATGAAAGAAGACTGTGTGGTGTAGTATCTGAACCTCAAGCTTTTTGTGTGTGCAGATGGAAGAGCTTTCTTGATGGAATAGCAATGTTTCACAGTGCTTTACAGCCCTCTCTAAGCAGTTGACAGAGTCAGCATATTGCCCCCAACAATCTGGGTCCTCATTTTACCCATCTTGGAAGGATGGAAGGCTGAGTCAACCTTGAGTCTGGTGAGATTCGATCTGCCAACTGCTGGCAGCTGGTGATCAGCAGAAGTAGCCTACAGTACTGCACTCTAACTGCTGCACCACCACGGAATATCTTTGCTACCATACTCCTAGTTCTTCGGCATATATGAAAATACAATTCATGCCATTTGTTTACCTTATATAGTATAGTATAGTGAAGTATAGTGTAAGGTTTTTTTTACCCCATCTTCCATATACATGGTCAAAGAGGTATACCTAGAACTCTGTCCTCCTACTTTTCCCCAGAACAACAATCTTCAGGTAGGTTAGCCTGAGACAGGGAAAGAGTGTAATGCTCTTCAGCCTCTTCATGTCATTTTCCAAAAATTCAGTAAATGTTAAAATAAAAATTCCAGTGAAAAATGGACTACTGTTGGATATATCCTATTACCATTTTCATTAAAAGGTATTTAACATTCCCACTTAACAATTGCAGTTCTGCAAGGATTTACAATATACGATTCCATAAAATGAGCTAGTAATGCAATTGTAACCATGTAAGAAAAATATTGTATTATGAATATTATAAACTATTCCAACAATATGCAGAATGTATTCATTTTACAACCAAATAACAAAACTTCAGGAGAATATAGAACATATTTGCAAAAGTTTTTCTCCCAAATATTTACAGAAGTAAACTGAGGTTTCACATACAATAAATGTCAGGGAACTTTCTGGCTGGCTATTAAACCATCAATATGAAGAATTATTAACTTAGTTGTAAAATTATTGTTTATTTTATTTTATTTTGTAACTCTTCAAATTCAATGCAAGGGGGCCATAGGTAGGACATTAAAAGTAATAGAGTTTGGAAAACATGCTACCTGGACAGTGCACATACTACTAGTAAACATTTTCTAATTTCAGAAACAAGAAAACACCTACTGCATAATCATATTATTTATCTTTTCAAAATTTTGGAAATTAAAATGACAACTTCAGTGTCTTATGTTTGTTCACATTTTTAATTTTTAAAGAATTTTCTCCCCACATCACAATGTGCAATAGTTTCTCTTTTGTACAAAAAATCAAATCGTCAATATTCAAACCTGAACCCAAACAGTACAAGAGAAATGCACCGGAACTTTTAGCACTGTGTAAAGCTGTAACATTAACCTGTTGTCATATTCATTAACAAAGTCAGTTTGCAAGTTCTAACATAATTGCAGCCAAAACGTGGCTTGGAAGTAATGCAAGTTTAAATAGAGTTAATGTTGAGAGGCAGAATACACTGTGATATTTTGCAAGTCCTATTTATTGACAAGCTGAAAGTCACAACATTGCTGTGCAGTCATTCAGGTGTGAATGGCAGGAACCTAAAGAGGGATTTTTAACAGGGATCCTCTATAGAAAGCCAAGGAGATGGCCTTGAAGCAAATATTCAGAAAACATTAGGTATACAAAGATGACAGAATCATTCCTTAGTCCTGGGAAGGGAGATAGCATTAAGGAGAGATTCGGGCATTGTAAGGGGTGAGATATAAGTGGGAGGGTAAGAGAAGCTCAGTCAGGATTACAAGATTCTGTTTTATAATTCATTTCAATAAAATAAAGCTATGGTCTACCTGAATGGCTGGTATCACCTGTACCTTGCAAATCTCTGCCTTCGAGGTTTGTTTCTATTTCTTTCTCCCATTTTCAGGTAGTATTTGATTGCCTTTTCAAACAATTTTTGTTGTTTGATGGTAACCAAAGTGAGCCCTTAACTGGAAAATGAAATACTTAGTTGCTATTGATGTGAACTGGAAATCCAGGATAGGGATTTAATAATTAATGAAAAGGAAGAAGAATTTCCGTAATCCCAAGGAGTTTTAGGTTTCTTTCTGAATAGAGAAGGTGCTGATGAAAAGGGAGAGAGAGAATTGGTTAGAGATGCAGATGATTACAGATATTCCTATTGTAAGTGGGGATAGCCTTGAAGATTAGCTTGTTCCCCACCCAACTTGGAAAGAGAGAATGCGAGCCTTTTGTAAGTTTTGTAAGTTTCTTTCTCTTGTCTTTCATTCTTTCTTAGTTCTAATTCAGCTAGGTAGAGTTTTGCTCATTGCTTTTCCTCTATTCCTTTTTCCAGTGTAGCTTCCCTTTCCGTTTCCTTTTCCCTTTCTCTCTCTCTCTGTCTGAAATAAGGAAAGGTTTTGTGTTTGTATGTGTCTGTGTGTTGTTAGAAAAAGTACAGGATTCTCCCCCACTTATTCTTTTATGCTTTTCCCAACCTGCTATTGTTTTTCTTTTGGGGGTGGGAGGGAGGCATTCTATAAATTTAGAATTGTTTTCCTTTGAAGAAAACATGGTAGGAACATATGACAGATGAATAATATACTTTAAAATTTCCAATAAGATAAGTCAGCTTTTCAACCTGGCACTCTCAAAATTGGTTGGGTAATAGTTGCTATCATCCTTAGCCAATTTGATTGATGATGGAACAATCTGAAAACCAGTTTGTTGTTCAGACTGCAATTCTATATATGGTTGTCAGAAAAAGTCCTGCTAAATTTAATAGAAGACGCTCTTTAAAAATGATCTTTAAGATTGCAGCCCTGACTTCAGAAAATAAAAGGTGCTGATGAATATGCATTGTGTCTTGAAATCTGTATCCAAATAACTCAGGATTAAGTATAATGATATTGTTTACGCTACAATTTGTTAACATTATTTTTTGTGCCTTTAAGTTGCTATTGATTCCTGGCAACTCCCAGGACAAGTCCCTGCAGTTTTCTTGGCAATTGATTTGGAAGTGATTTGCCCTTGCCTGCTTCCTAGGGTTGAGAGGTGTGACTGGCCGAGTTCATCCAGCTGACTCTGCCTAAGGCAGGTCTAGAACACACAGTCCCCAGTTTCTAGACTGGGGGCTTTAGCCCTACACCAAACTGGCTCAATATTGTGCATCCTTTAAAATACACAAAGTATGCTAAAAATATTTCCTTTAGGTCTTTGGACAGTGTCTTCTATGCAATTTAAACACATTTAGGGATTATGAAAATATTAGGTTTTTTTTCTAGAAGTTCCATTTTAATGGATGGACAAGTTTCATCTGTACGTTTTGGCATTAATACATATTTAAATGATTATATCCTATTAAGATATGGTACAATTTTTGGCAACAAATACATCAGGACTTCTGGAAAGAAATCTGGCACAAAAGAATGAAATCCCTCCTTGCTCCTCGTTGTTTCCCTGAGCTGCTTCCCTCATCTAAAGATAGAGGTATCTGTGCTGATTGACACTCCTGTAGGATGGAAGATGCTATCAAAATCTGTAAGCTAATTTACCTGATCCTGGCATCTGGCATTTTTAAATTCCTCTGAGGATTGCAACCTGTTTTCACCCAGCTGATGTATATATTTCTCTATCTTTTTCTCAATTGCATACCTGTTTAGAATTCATAATGGCTTAGGTTTTTATATTAATACATATTTAAATGATTATATCCTATTAAGGTATGGTACAATTTTTGGCAACAAATACATCAGGACTTCTGGAAAGAAACCTTTCATTGTAACAAAAGCAGAGAATTATTTTTAAGTACAGTACAGCTAGCACTATAGAACATTTGTGATCTATGAAACTACCAGCTTATACCCAGCAACACATATGTTCTAAGTGACAATTAACTGAATGCCCCCTCTGAGTTTTATTGCCCCCCCCCCTTCTGTTATACACAGTACTTGACTTCTGGGAGAGAGGAGAGTACGGCCAATCACTTTGTGATAGAGTGATTTCTATGGGATCGAAGATATTCTCTCATATTTTAAAAGAATACTCTAAGGTATAGGGTCACATAGCTATTGTGTAATTGCTGCTACAGACTCTCCACTTGGAAATATATGCTGCCGTAAGCCGCTGTATTAATGAGATGGGTGGTATAGACATTTAATGAATAAATAAAAACAAATAAAACCATAGTGCAGTATGGTGGAATGTAATCTGATTTCCATTCTAGAAACACAAGAGACAGAAAGGTTTAGATAGTTTGGTTGTGAGGAACAATACTGGAAACTACTTTGAAGAAACTCATTGTGTCTTTCTTCATTTTTGGAATCTGACATGCAGGAATATTACAGATGCATAGACAGGTTAAAATTAGAATAGAGTTAGAAAGGACTTAGGAGGTCTTCAAGTTCAACCCCTTGCTCAAGCAGGAGATCCTATACCATTTCAACAAGTGGCTGTCCAGTCTCTTTTTAAAAACCTCCAGTGATGAAACACCCATAACTTCTGAAGGCAAGCTGTTCCAGTTGTTAATTGTTCTCATTATTAGGAAGTTTCTCCTTAATTCTGGGTTGCTTCTGTTCTTGCTAAGTTTCCATCCATTATTTCTTGTCCTGACCTCTGGTGCTTTGGAAAATAAGTTGACCCCCTCTTCTTCATGGCAGCCCCTCAGTGAAGGGGAGGGGGGGGTCAATTTATTTTCCAAAGCACAAGAGCTATGTCTGATAGCAGCCTACAATAGCCTGAAATCCTTTTCTTTCTCACCCACATCCCAATGCATGAAGGAGATATGCATACATACGTACGTACGTACGTACATACATACATACATACATACATACATACATACATACATACATACATACAGTGGGGCAAAAAAGTATTTAGTCAGCCACCAATTGTGCAAGTTCTCCCACTTAAAAAGATGAGAGAGGCCTGTAATTGACATTATAGGTAGACATCAACTATGAGAGACAAAAAGAGAAAACAAATCCAGACAATCACATTGTCTGATTTGGAAAGAATTTTTTTGCAAATTATGGTGGAAAATAAGTATTTGGTCAATATCAAAAGTTCATCTCAATACTTTGTTATATATCCTTTGTTGGCAATGACAGAGGTCAAACATTGTCTGTAAGTCTTCACAAGGTTGGCACACACTGTTGCTGGTATGTTGGCCCATTCCTCCATGCAGATCTCCTCTAGAGCAGTGATGTTTGGGGGCTGTTGCTGGGCAACACGGACTTTCAACTTCCTCCAAAGGTTTTCTATGGGGTTGAGATCTGGAAACTGGCTAGGCCACTCCAGGACCTTGAAATGTTTTTTACGAAGCCACTCCTTCGTTGCCCGGGCGGTGTGTTTGGGATCATTTTCATGCTGAAAGACCCAGCCATGTTTTATCTTCAATGCCCTTGCTGATGAAAGGAGGTTTGCACTCAAAATCTCACAATACATGGCCCCATTCATTCTTTCCTATACACGGATCAGTCGTTCTGGTCCCTTTGCAGAGAAACAGCTCCAAAGCATGATGTTGCCACCCCCGTGCTTCACAGTAGTGAAGGTGTTCTTTGGATGCAACTCAGCATTCTCTCTCCTCCAAACACGACAAGTTGTGTTTCTACCAAACAGTTCTACTTTGGTTTCATCTAACCATATGACATTCTCCCAATCCTCTTCTGGATCATCCAAATGCTCTCTAGCAAACTTCAGACGGGCCCAGACATGTACTGGCTTAAGCAGGAGGACACGTCTGGCACTGCAGGATCTGAGTCCCTGGCGGCGTAGTGTGTTACTAATGGTAGCCTTTGTTACGTTGGTCCCAGCTGTCTGCAGGTCATTCACTAGGTTCCCCCCGTGTGGTTCTGGGATTTTTGGTCACCGTTCTTGTGATCATTTTGACCCCACAGGGTGAGATCTTGCGTGGAGCCCCAGATTGAGGGAGATTATCAGTGGTCTTGTATGTCTTCCATTTTCTAATTATTGCTCCCACAGTTGATTTCTTCACACCAAGCTGCTTCCCTATTGCAGATTCAGTCTTCCCAGACTGGTGCAGGTCTACAATTTTGTTTCTGGTGTCCTTTGACAACTCTTTGGTCTTCACCATAGTGGAGTTTGGAGTGTGACTGTTTGAGGTTGTGGACAGGTATCTTTTATACTGCTAACAAGTTCAAACAGGTGCCATTACTACAGGTAATGAGTGGAGGACAGAGGAGCCTCTTAAAGAAGTTACAGGTCTGTGAGAGCCAGAAATCTTGCTTGTTTGTAGGTGACCAAATACTTATTTTCCACCATAATTTGCAAAAAAATTCTTTCCAAATCAGACAATGTACATACATACATACATACATACATACACACACACACACACACACACACACACACACACACACACACATAAAGAAAGAGAGAGACAGAGACAGAGACAGAGAGAATGAGAATGAATGAATGAATTCTTGTTAAAATTATTTTTGGGCTTTAGCTTTGCACTAAATGTTCACTCCAGATTTACAAATCCAAATGGAAGCCTCCACAACAACAAAGATTCAATCTGATGTTGTATCTCTCTGGTACAATTGAGCTATTGAAAAAGAAAAAAGAAAAATAAAGGCTTTATCTAAAGGCTTTGTTTAAATTTGTGTCTTATCATGATTCTAATCTAAATCATGATTTGGTAATACAGCTACATGAAAATTGTTTATTATTCACCTTTCACACACTTCCAAGTTGACTAAAATTTCTAACATTATAGCAACAGACATTGTTAACTACAGCAATTTCTGGAAAAAACAATCTTTTTGCTTGAAAGCACAAATGGAAAGGGCACACCCTTGAGATTGGAAAAAGAAAATCAACCGTAATTTTATAAAAATGGGCAACTGTACAGTGAAAAGAAACTATGAGTGTCACAAAAGTAGAACAGATTATGGCATTTGGTTCCTGAATAAAGCTTGGTCCAGAAGTTGAAGCAGGAGATGTGTCAGATAAACAATTCTGATCTTTGACAGCTTTGTATCTCTGTGATTTTATTTACTTACAATGAATTATTTGGCATAAAAGCATTAACTTCATTATATATTTGGGAGCACAATTAAAGAATATATACATTAGGAATTTAACTTTAAATTATCAATCATCACGAGCAATTTGGGATTGAGGTGGAGAAGACTACTGGAGTAATACTTTAATAAGTATTACTTTACTAAAAAAATATGCATATTGGATATTGATGCTGAAATTATTGGAAAATTATAAGCTTTAGAACAACTATGTTTTAATTCAGCTAACTTGCATAATATCACATTTTTATGTTGCACTGATTCAATTCATAATGTGTGCATTTAGTTTTCCGCAAATGCAGGTTTTTTGCATGTGATCTTGTGTTGCAGGAGTATTGATACTAGATAATCCTGTTTCTATAAAATGGCAACTATTTTCATGTGCAACCAGACTGAACCACTATTTCCAAAGCTAGTTGCTTCTCTTGTGTTTTTTGTGCTGAATTTTCTTTTTTGCCTTTCCTACCCTTGATTATTCTGTCCGTGCTAGAAACTGACCAACAACTCAAAACCTGTCTTTTTATAATAAATTGTCCTGTCAAGTCTTCAGTATACCATTAACAGCAGTCCGTAGAGATCTTGCGTACAGAATCACCATCATGTCTTTAATTTTGTCCTAGTTATGAAGGGTAATCAGAAGACAAAATAAATTGCATTTTCCCTGTTCCTATTTTCATAATTAAAAACCCTGTAGAAATTCAGGGAAAATGTGATTAAAAATAACTGTTCAAATTAAATGTGTAGGTTATACGACACACTGATATTTAGAATCTCCTGAAAAATGTACTTGTGTGAACATGTCCTTGTCTTCCTCAAACCACCAACATCCATCATTCAGCCTAATGTCCAGAAACAAATCCTCTGTGTCTTATTTTCCTTCCAAAATGAAATATATATTTGTCTTGCCTACTGCACAGAGACATGGTCAGGATTTATTAGCAAATACCTCTCAACATTTTTTTAAAAAAATGGTTTTAAAATGGGAATGGGTTTATTCACATACTTGTTCCTAACGATGCAGGAGATGGATGGCAGGATATATGGAAAGCTTTACTGATGTTTTAACTAAAGAGTCAGCTAAAATTTGTCTGTGATAGTGTGGGGGCATGTTGCCTCTATTTTGACTTACACTTATGTCCATGCAGTTATAGTCTTGGGCTCCTGGCTAAAAAGCTGTGATATGAATAAAATGTTCATGGGAATCAAAGATTTATAGTGCAGATTGGAACCAGGTTCAGAAAAGGATAGCATTGTTCGCTCTTCCTTAGCTGGGTCAGCCAGCACAATTCACTTCATTTCTGACCCACCATAACCCCGATATTCCAGCTAGAGGTTTCTCTTGAGCAGAGTCTGGGCAATTATATTACAAGAGAAAAGTGTAGCCAGAAAAATCATGTATTAGCCTCTCTCATACATGACACTGAAAACTTCTTTGATACTGAGGGCAAAGTGAAATCATTACTTATGTTCTTGGAATTATATGAAATACTTTTCCTTGCCTTTATTAATAATTTTTCTGAAATAAGATAGAATTTCAGTCCTATATGCATATCTTTATTTCATGTTCTCCTCTGAATTTAAAGTTATCTCTGATATTGTATATGTGTGTGTAATATAAGTATATATCAATACATGGTTTTTCAACACATGAGGTTGAAGCTAGAGAATTAGGTTTATATTTTCCAAAAGACTCTGTATTTGTACAATCAGCGCTAGAATTTTGACCACTATGATATTGACCAATTTAAAAAATCAGGGTTGCAGCAATTTTGCACTCTTACGCTCTTTGTATCTCTTCATCTGCCCTGCTACCTCTTGAAAAATACCTTCAAATGCCAGTCATGACAGGGGCAGTGGAGTAATGCACTCACTTAGCTCTTAGAAGTCAGGAGGCCCATGAAGCAACTTCGAGACTTGAACAAAGATCCACTCAGCTCTAGTAGCTACAAATGACATTAAGTAACTAGTTTGCCTTCATTCACAGTATTATTAATTGTGCAGTCCAGGTAGACTTTGCAATTCTCAGATAAGCATGACAGTGAAAATACCGTATATTTTTGCTTCTTTGTATATTTTGCCTCTTCCATATAAGACAGGAGGCATTGCCCATAGCCTCCCAATATTTCTCTTTCAAAAAAAAAAAAGCTTAAAACTCTTAACACAGGTCAATGCATTTGGTTTTGTTTCTTGATTCTAGTTCAGTATTAACATTGTCATAATATATCCACATTCTTGTACAAGGCTGCAACTTGAACAAAACAAGCCAGTTCAACTGAGTAAGCTTTATATAATTAATTAATTAATTAATTAATTCATACATACATACATACATACATACATACATACATACATACATGCCTACTTCAGTCAATCTGATTCCAGATAAACATTGGAAAGCTCACAGTATCGAGACAAATACAAATATAAACTAAAACATTAATAAAGGAAATAAACAAAATGGCAGATCTGGACCACAAACATATAGCCATATGACAAATATATCTAATCAGAGTTTCCATCTTCTCTACTCCAAGGCCTGGGAGTAC
Organism: Thamnophis sirtalis; assembly: GCF_051295495.1. Lineage (NCBI taxonomy): Eukaryota > Metazoa > Chordata > Lepidosauria > Squamata > Natricidae > Thamnophis > Thamnophis sirtalis. Next base: position 98,330,456 of record NW_028261386.1, on the reverse strand, counting down.
ATTTGAATTTTTGAACTGTGTCCAGAACACCCCCTGGTTAGAAGCTGTCTGAATCCCAGGGCAAGTGTTACAACAGAGAAGACATGCTTCCTGCTGAGACATGCATCCCCAAAATGACACTGTTTAATCAAGGGGACACGGAGCGCAAGCATTATGTTGCCTTCTTATATGATAAAGTTTAGATTTTAAAGTGATTGTGTCATTCAACAAAGCAACAAAGAGCCAAACATTAGTTTAACAATAGGGCAACATTAATAGGCTTTATTATGTCTGTAAGTGAACCTTGCTTATTGACTGCTTCATGCAGTGACAGTTCAAGGTTACCTTATTGTTGAAAAAAATAACTTCAGAGCAAAGGCATCTATTTATTGCCTTCTCTCTCCCTCTCACACACACGCACTTCAGCCATTATAGTCAATTAGTGCACTTTGTCCTATCCCTGACCATTTCCCCTCTTGCTCAGCGGTGAGATTGGAGAAGAAGGGATGACAAGAGAATAATCAAGCACACAGTACACATTAAAAGCAATGCTCTTGCCATTTGTCTAGTACACTGGGGACTAAGAGATGTGAGCATGCTGGGCAAGTAGCTGTTACTAGTACATTCCTTTCAGTGAGCATTCCTCATTGCTTGCTTACTCTCTTGTCTTTCCTCTCCTCCAGTGAATGTAAATACAAACATAATTCCTTTCTAATTTTTCCAGCTTCAGAGTGAGTATTTCAAAGGAAAGAGGAATGGAGAAAAAATAAAACTGACATAAAATCTTAAACAAAGTCATGGTCTTTGCAATAGCATCGCATAACAACCAAGTTGATGGACCCAATTGTGGATATAAAAAACTATCAATACAACCAATTCCTGATAATGTCAAGGGTTGGGATGTATTGCAGTGATTCCAGTGTTCCCATGTTTTCCATTTCTTCTTCTGATTTTCCCATGTTAATCTGGAAAACATGAACATTTGATTGACCACTCTTAAAAGTATTCTGAAACACAGCTTCTAAGTGCAGGGATAACATATGTATCTTTGCACAATGGATGTAGAAGCTATCCTCACATATACAGTCACAACAATATGGATGAATAACCAAAGCATATGCCCTTTGTGGAAATTATAATTGTTCTCAGACATAAACAGGAATTATGAGTCATTAATAGAGGTAAGACTGGAAAGTCATTTTGAAAAGAGAAAATTGCCTGTTTCTGCTTGGTTCTTCTTGGATCCAGTCATCTGAAGTTGAGCTCTCAGCTTGAGGGCTTCTGTATCATTTAATATTGACTAGATTTTGTTCAACTAGAATTAGTCAATGTTATGTGTTTCTTTCAAAAGCTAATAACCCTGATGAAAGTTTCTCTCAAACTGGGTTTTATCATACCCACTAAAGAAGTTCTTAATCAACCATCTTCATAATTCTCTTTGTACATTGTAGCCTTTGTATATGGCACTACTAGTGTGATAAGCAATTGGCAGGGAAGGAATATAAGCCAACACAGTTACATGTGTACTTAAATATGCTTACAATTGGGGTGGGGGATTAGAGGATTAAGGACATTTAAGGAGGTTTAGTATAATTAGCTTTGGTGAGAAAGTTGATTTTCATATGCATATGTTACTTTTGAGATTTAATGTTTGCCACCTTCTGAAAACATAAATTTATTTCTAAATTTATAGGTAGTAGCAAAACACAAATGTTGTAAATTGCATTAAAAATTTAGGGATGCCATAATATAAACTCCAGTTCTCCATGTATGTTTGGCCTTTAATGTTGCTCTAAGTGCAACAATAAGAAAACTCCACTGGTAAGCAATGTTGAATTCAGTGGGGCTGACTCCTGGCAAAATAGAAATAGATGTGTGGGTCAGATTGCAAACACAGAATTTCTTTCAGGATCATTTGCTTAAACCCCGCATACACAGCATTCAAAAAAAGGCAGACCCCACTAAAATGTTGCCTTCTGCTTTAATGCATTAATTGGTATTGCACCTTCCTGACCTGATAGCAACCCAGAATGCTTTGCCTCAGGCACCCAAATTATACTGTCAGGTTTTCAGCAGTGCAAGGCTTATGAGGCTAGCAAATGAGCTCAGTGCAAGGCACTGAATTACAATATACTAAATTAATATTGTCCATGTTAGTTAGTGTGGCATTCATATGCCCTTAATAAAGCAGAGCTAATAGCATCATTAAACTCCTTGTTATACAATATTCCTCTCCTGTATACTTGTTCAGGGTTAAAGCAATCTATCCATTTCTAAAAAAACAAAAACAAAACCTATAACTGTGGGAATGATAACCATCTAATGCTTTTAACAGGGAAATCCAAAGGTTTTAAAGAAAATCAAGTATAACACTGAAACGTTATAAAATTTAAAGTCAGAGATGAATTCAACTAGCCCATAACAATTCAAAAACCACTTTTTTGAATCCCTTTTTTTATTTTTTTTTATTTTTTTTATTTTCTTGCACTTTTTGCTTTCTCTTTGTTTTCTTTTCTATTTTCCTTTCTTCCTTTAAATTAGTAGTCCTCGATTTATGGCCACAATTGAGCCCAAAACCTCTGTTGCTAAGTGAGATGCTTGTTAAATGAGGTTTTTTTCATTTTACGACCTGTCTTGTCACCGTTCTTAAAGGAATCACTTCAGTTGTTAAGTTAGTAACATGGTCATTAAGTGAATCCTGCTTCCCTATGATCTTGATTGTCAGAAGGTCGCAAAAGATGATCCCACTGCAACCATCATAAACATGAGTCAGTTGCCAAATGTCTGAATTTTGATCACTTGACCAGGGGGATGTTGTAATGGTCGTAAATATGAAAAACAGCCATAAGACACTTTTTTAAGTGCCATTCAGTGGTGGGTTGCTCTTACTGTTGCTACCGGTACGCTGCTCATGGTCTGTTCATGCACACGCCAGACATGCGCTGTGCATGTGCCGGACATGCGCTGCGCATGCATGCACACTCCACCGTCCCTGCAACACCCAGTTGCTCATTGGAGGCCGCACAGGCACCCCACACTGTGTGCATGTGCACAATTGGCCCAGTTGCTTCAAAAACAAGTATGGAACGTGGGTGGGCGGTTGGGCCAAATGAACCACCATACCGGTATGGTGGCCGTTGCTTCCAACTACTACTGGTACCGTCTGGAACCCACCACTGGTGCCATTGTAACTTCAAACAGTCACTAAACGAAATGTTCTAAGTCAAGGACTATCTGTATTGTATTATCTTTGAAAGTTGTATTCCAGTGGACTGAATGAGAATATCCTGGAACTTTGGAGTGATCAGATCTGTTCTTTATTATTGAGAAGATATAAAATTGAAAAACATAAGTTTGAATACTTAATAGTTGTTGAGCAAAAGCAAAGTAGAGTAATTCAAAAGGAATTCTTAAATTCTCATAGGCGCTGCTTGGAATGTCCAAGCATGGGTTAACGTCAGCTTGCTGCCCAAGGACTGAGTTCAAAGTTTGTGTAGCCACGCCTCCTGCTCCCTTTAGAGGCTCAGTTTAAAAAACTCAGTTGCCCTAAAAGGGCACAGTTGGGGAGATCCAGTTCTTGAACAGCAAGTTGGACTCTTCAAACAGTCTAGTTTAGCCTATTTTTTTTTATTTTTGTTGTCAGTAGATAGTTTAGGAAGCATTAGGGTTTTATTATTTTTCCCTGCAAGTGAAAACTTTCTCATACAGCCTTCCTGATGCATGGAACAGGCAGCTTGGAGTGAGCGACCACCGCAGTTAAGGCACCACCGGAAGGGTCATCAGCAGCCGCTGGCGAGCTCAGGGGGCAGGTATGAAGGTTAGGGAGCCCCCAGAGGCTGTCAGAGGACTGTTTCTATCCCTGGAGGCTCTATTGAGCTATCCGGATTGCCAACAGTTCCCCAGTTCTGCTCCAAAGCTCACGGCAGCCATTTTGAAAGAAAAAAAGGGGCGCACCTTATTTCCCAGCCATTTAAAAATGCCGCAGCCTGGTTTCCAAAGCAGATCACCGCTGGGAGGGCGTTTAACATCGGAATCTTGTTCTGGGGCTTCAGGCAGGTTCCCCCCTCCCCAGAAAGACTATTGAAAGCGGCCGCAGGGAGTTTGGCTTTGCTCTGACCATTCCCTGTTTTATTATAGCACGGATCTGCGGGTGCTCTGGTACTTTCCAATTTGGCGCCAAACCTTGCACCGCTGTTGCTCCCTGTCTGGCCCTTCCCTCAGAACTGTGACTGTATAAGGGGCTCATCACTTATATCCCAGGCACTTCCAAGGCTTAATTATTCAACTTGCCTGTGTTACAGCTTGGAATGGACCATGGCCAGCAATAGTGTGGCTGAAGTCAGTGATCAGACAGGTCCTTCCACCAACAAACGCAGCAGACTTAATCCTGCTGTCAAGGAGAACAGTGCAAGTCGCCCTGCAAAAGGGAAGCAGCCCAAAAACAGGAAGGCTTCCAAAGCAGAAGAAAGATTGGCTGAGAGGCGACAAAAGGTATTGGAAAGGCAGTTTCAAAGGGCACGATCTGCCCAGGAGCAAACTGCCCAAGCCAGGGAGGCACCATCTGCTGAGGTTCCTCCAGCTCCTTCCGCAATTACAACCAGCAGGATAGATCACCATCCCTGGCAGAGGAAGGGGATTTTGGTTTTTCGCCCGAGGCTTGAGATTCCTCAAGGTTCCATTTTGTTAGAGATGTCATATTGGCACATCTGGGGAAACCCGAATCTGAAAATTTCCAGATTTTCCCCACCCAAATGAAAGTCCAAGCCCCTGTCCATCACCCACATGTCTATCACATAGCCCAATCTGCCACCCTCCCAACTGCAGATGCCTCCCAGTCACACCCTTCCAGATGCAGTGCAAGATGTTCTTGACTCTCTGAGAAAGGAATGTTATTATGACCATATATCTCCCATATGCCATATAATCCCCCCTCCCATTTGCCCACAGCATTAAATGTGGCAGGCCGGAAGGCCCAATGCAAAAGATGGCTTCCAGGCGTGACAATAAGTCCCAAATGAAAGATAGTAAACATATTATTTAAGAAAGCCTGAAGAAAATGCATTGATATAACATTATTCTAAGTGTAGATTTGTTAAAATCTTTGCATGGAGGAGCTTTTCCTGGATAACTTTGCAAGCATAGCTGTTCCCAGAGGATAAGGTCCCTGATGTGCATCTTTTAGGAAACCATTAATTATACTGACTTCTTATGTAGGCTATTTGGAAAGGAAGGATTTTATTTCAAGGAGAGAAATCTGAGAGTGTTTGAATAACATGACTAACCATGATGGAGACTTATATTATTATGGACAAGGAAAATAATAGTTTGTATCAGCAATGCAAAAAAACTGAGTTGACCATTGCATGCATATACTTTAATTGGGTGCTGTTCGCCTTGTTAATGGGAGAGAAATTCAGTTATGCACATGTGTGGTGACCTCAAGTATCTATTCTTAGCACAAATCTAGCATGCTAGGACTCACTGAATAGCATTTGAATTAGCAATGAAAAATGTACCGTCTATTTGTGAACCACAGGAGGGAAGTATACAGTAAATCATCATTCAACAATTACTCTACCTCCGCACAGCTCTAATGGCAGGTGCACTTCTTCTCTAGAATTTTCTGAACTGTAAAGAGGCCATAGAGCTGTCTCTTTTAGGAAGGGAGGGAGGGAGGGAGGGAGGGAGGAAGGAAGGAAGGAAGGAAGGAAGGAAGGAAGGAAGGAAGGAAGGAAGGAAGGAAGGAAGGAAGGAAGGAAGGTTGGTTCATGGAAATCTGCCAATTTATTGTTATCCTTCGAAACCCAAACAATTATCCCTATCTAACATTAGGCAGGTTTTTTTTAATTTAGTAAAACAAAAGTGCTTCTTTTGTGTGTTCCTTAGATAGAATGATTGCAGTTAATTTGGTGAATTTATTGACATGAATGAAGATGCACTGTGAAAAGAACTCCTTCTATATTTCATTTTCTTCATGTTATTAAGTACAGCTGCAGTCATTTCCAGACTTGCTTGGAGGTGATTATTTAAAGTTCCAAGTGTGAGGTTTTGACTTAATATAATCCAATTGATGGGGGGAAGGGAGGAATAATCTGTTACAACTACAAGCAAATACACTTAACAGATCTAAGGGATAACCATCTTTTAAAACAGTATAAAATTAATAATATTTCAATGATATCCATTGACCCTAATTTTCACTGGAGTATTTTAAAAATAAAATGAAATACTTCAATAGCTCTGGCAATCTATTCATAATTAGAAATATTTGCATTTAAAGTTCATTAAAACTAGTGATGCTACAGTATAGTTTTTTTTTTAATCAGAAGATCTTGCCATAGTCATATAGCATAAGGAGACTTGGGAAGTCTTTGGTTTTTATTGTGGATAGCAGGGGAGCTTGTTAAAACACTGGCCTAATAATATAAAAGAGTTTTCTCTTTAGATGACTGGATGATGGTGACTTTTTACCATCTCCAATGCTTTAGCATGCTTTACAGTACATACCCCTACATAATTAAATAACCATTATTTTTTACAATGTTCAGATTTAAAAAATACTCTATAAATAGTTCTGCTTTTTAAAATTTATTTCAATCATAGTATCATTATTACCACTAGACTTTACTATCTTACTTTCTAGCAACCATTTAGTCCGGTGAAAAACAATATAACTTAAAAATTAACAATAATAGACTTTGTACCTAACTCTGCCCACTGCCAGGAGTTCAGACCAACTCGACTCAACCTTTCATCCTTCCAGGGTTGGTAAAATGAGGACCCAGATTGTTGGGGGCAATATACTACTCTGTAAACCGCTCAGAGAGTGCTGTAAAGCACTATGAAGCAGTATATAAGTCTCAAGTGATATTGCTATTCCTATTGCTATTTTAGCTCTTTTACATTTTCAAAAAAGAAAGCACAGTGCTTCTCTTTAACCCTCAGGAAGCACTCACAGGTTCAGGAAGTGTGGTTTTCAAACACAGTTGTGTGTGTTTGCTTTAGTTTGATCATATATTGTGGATAAGCCTGGGCTATGGTTCTTGGAGGTGAACATTGACATCGAACTGTTGTTGCCCCTCTGAATGTAATAGAAGGCAAGGGAAGCTTAATGGACTCTCATAAAACTGATTTAATAATTCTACATTTAGATTTATTAAATTACATGAATTTATATCTTCTTTGTTTATAAATGAATGTGAAAAAAGAGGTTTTTAATCATGTCTTAGATAAAAATAAATATTGAGCCATCACTATCTAAATGTACGAGAATCTCTGTTCCTCGTGTTTGCATTAGAAAACGTCCGATAAATCTACATTTTAATATCTTTATAAAAGCAATCTTTTATCTCTCCATGTTATGTTGCACCTGGGTTCTGTTTAACTACAATAGCAGCGCTATTGTACTTTTATTTAGTATTTAGTTAGTTAGTGCTTCATTTGTGTTTTATTTAATTAGGAGAGTTCTAGTAGTTCTCTTCTTCAAATACTACACGATATTGTTTATGGAAGTGCATCTGGCCTTGGAAATGAATGTAGGGCTATTGCTTTTCCTTGTTTTCCGAAAATGCAAAATCCATATGGCATGCTCCAAAATGAAAGTGTTTATGTTTCCTTAGTGCCAACTTAGTTGTCATTACATGTGAAAAAAAGGTGAATCGCATGAGGCAAAAATCTATTGATCCTTTAGTGTTGCTTAGATTCCTTATGCAAATTAAACATTTGCCATTTTAATAACTATATGGAAGATCTAAATATATTTTTGTTGCTCTAAGTATATCTTTGTTGCAGTGAATCTTTATCATTTCCTAGGCTAAGAAACTCTAACCAGATGGATTGATGAAAGAACAAGGATATTAACTGATCAAAATCGGTGTCAGGCTGGCTAACAATTAACAAAATGCTGCTTCAGAATTTAGATGTAATCAAGAGGATAGTTGTGTATAGCTATTGTTTTTCTTTCTAATTTTATGAATATGTGGCATTCCCTGTAGAATTTGATACATGAATGCAATTCTTAATTTAGCATAAATTATTTATTTTCTCAGAGTACAGATTTCTTTTTCTAAACAAGTCACTGGCCTACTGATTATCACAAAGCAGAGGGTGAGTTTTCTTAAATATCTGCATAATTTATACAGCTTTGTACAATATTAAAATATAATTGTAATTTAATTCTTATTATTTTTCTTGTTTTTTACTTTCTTATTGTATGTAGTATGTAAACCATTCTGCATGCTGCTGGATTGGATTGGCAAGCCTATAAATGCAAGTAAATAATTAATAAATATAGATTTCTAAAAGTAGAATATGGCTTTTAGAAAGACATGTTTATTTTTTTTGAAAAAATAAACTCAAATTCTGTCTAACCATTTGCATTTTAGTGTGTACTTATAAAAACACTGATTACAATTCTCACTTATGTTTATCAAATTCCAGGTACAGTTATTCCCACATGGTAAACAGCTTGCTATGTAATAGAGAAATATAATTTCCCTACTTAAAAAAACCTCCACAACTACCGTAGAAATCATAAAGTAGAGTTCCAAATATAGACTGAATATCCAGGGATTCAGATACAGTTGCTTAAAAGCTGAACAGTTAAAATTCTTTGCCTTGGTTTTCCTTTGTTCTCATTTGAAATATCTTAATTATTAATTAACTTTATGTACTGTTTATGAAGAACTGTGCAAGTTTGATAAGACAGTATTGAAAAGCAAAGAAAATTCATACCTTTCCTTGTTTCTCATTTCACTACATTCTTTAAGTAAAGTGACAAATCACCAGTTAACATATAAACACATTAAAATTATGGAGGCATTTTTACAAAATGGCTTCAATTTTCGGGAGTGAGTTGCAGGATGGTCCAGTAGTGGTATTGTCATGTCCAATTGGCCTCAGGACTGAGTTGAAGATGAAGCCACGCCTATGTGCTCCTCCCTTCTGACTCCAGTTTCAATTCAGTCCGGCCTGAGACAAGACTAAAAACTTTGGACTCCTGATTGTTTTCACCATTACTGGATCTTCCTTACCTCATCCCTGCTTTCCCTGTAAGCCCCTGGCAGTGGCTGTGGTTTTTCCAACCACCTGGGGGTTGGGTGAAGAGCTCAGGGGCTCCGGAGGCTTGATCACCGTTCCGGCTGCCATTTTTAGCTGGCAGCCACATGGAAATTCTTTCCCTCATTCGCAGCGGCGATGGGGGATAATGGGCCTTGGGTTTCCAGCCCGACAACCCCTGCTGTCTCAGGCAGCCTTTCCCACCTGTGTGCCATCGAGGGTGAATGCGGAGAAGAGTGTGAAGCTTTTTGGTGTTCCGGAGAGACGCAGCAGCAGCGGAGACCGGCACACATCCTGTGAAGCCTCCCAAAGCCTTCACAGCAGCCCCAAAGCGCGCAGATCACGGTGTTTTGCATCGGAGCAAGCTACAAGGTGGGAGGTGAAGACCTTTTCCTTGCCGTTGAGTGGAGGTGTGGGGCGGATCACGATGGAGAAAGCACGAGGAGGGTCATAAATACAAATTGCATTGCGTGGCCAAGATGGCAGATGGGACTGCGAGGTCTCCTCCTCCTCCGATGTCCCCTGGGGAGGGAACTTCTTCCAGGCAGTGGCCAATTGCCTCCTCCAGGAGGTTTAAGGCCTCAACTGCCACTCGGCCTTTTCATGCCACCCAGAGGGACGAGCAATGGAGGCATAAGGCCTTAACCAAGACCTTCTCCAGAGCGGAAACGTTGTGGGACCAGCAGGACAAGCTCAGCCCTTCGCCATCCAGGTCCAGGTCTAGATCGCCTTTGGGTGGCACTTCGAGGAGGATTCCCCTCCTGATTCCACAGATTTGTTGAAGGAGTTTTTGGGGAGGCTTCCCCTTTGCCGCCTCTTTCCATGGAGAATCAAGAAGACCTTCCAGTCAATGGCTTGGGCCTTCAAGGTGGCGGCCTAAGCATTATTTTTCAACCACACGGCTATCCTTTGGATGGAGCAGATCCAGGTGTATATCCCACCGGAGGACGTTTGTGTCCACAGGATCTGAACACGTTAGTTGTGGTCTCTCAGTTTTCGGCGATGTGACCTTAAATGCTATGAAACGCTTCCAGGGCTTTGGCTTCATCCGTTGCATCTCGTCGTCTCCTCTGGCTCCAGGGCTGGCAGGTAGACAACAAGGCGAAGTGGCACCTGGCTTCAGAAGCATATTCTGGGGATTCCCTTTTTGGAGCTTCTCTCGACCTGATCCTGGTTGAGGACAAAAACAAAAAGAAGGTCCTGCCTACTTCAGCAAAGAAGGTGGAACAGAAGTCCTTGCCTTATTTCTGCAAGTCTCCGTATCTCCCAAAAGAGCAGGAGGCGCACTAGAGCAGGTACCCTCCCGCCAGGTCAGATAGGCAAACTGACAGGGGTTATATTAGGGATAGATCATGCTTCCAGCCCTAGGGTAAACGGCCCTTCCAAGGGAAAGGTAGTCGCCCTTATCGCTGGCGCAAGTAAGTCATCTTTGACTCCACACATTGGTGGCCACTTGGCACTGTTCTCAGATGACTGGGCAGAGATTTCCTCTGATGCTTGGGTACTTAGTACGGTCATGTATGGTCTCTGTCTGGAATTTATCCCCCTTCATCTAAATTATTTTCACACATTCCTTCCTGCCAAGAATATAAAAAAGTGCCAGTAGATTCTGCAGGCTATCCAACACCTGCTTGACATTGTAGCAATAGAGCTGATCCTGGGGAACAGGCGGGCCGGGAATTCTATTCAAATCTTTTCCTTGTGCCAAAGTCTTCAAGGGGATGGAGAGCCATTCTGGATTTGAAGCTTTTGAACCAGTTCTTGGTCTACAGATATTTTAAGATGGCTTATCTCAAGTCCATCTTGGCAGGGATTCATGAGAGGGATTATATGGCCTCCATCGACCAACTGGAGGCCTACCTGCATATTCCCATCCTCCCTGAGCATAGATGATTTCTTCGATTCTCCTACCTAGAGGTGCACCCTCAATACAGGGCCCTGCTGTTTAGGTTGGCTTTGGCACCCAGATCTTTCACCAAGGTGTTAGCGGTAGTTGTTGCCCACCAGGACGCTTTTTTGGACGCTGCTCCCATACCAGAGATCTGATTCCAGCAACTCGACGCTCAAGGTGCCAGCTACACTGCAGGTATTGGTGTCCCTCAAATGGTGGATGTCCCCAGCATTGCTCAAGGGCTGTGAATTCAGAGAGCAGGAGTGCCTCATCCTGACAGCGGATGCCAGTCTATTCAGCTGGGGGGGGGGGCAAGCCTGGACTGTCAGCTGGTGCAGGGCCAGTGGTCATGAAGCAACCTTCAGCACAACATAAATTGGCTGGAGTTCCGGGCGGTCCATCTAGCCCTGCGACATTTTCAGGCCACAGTTGAAGGTCACCATGTTCTCGTCTTAACCGACAATGTTGTAGCAAAGGCCCACATAAATCGGCAAGGTGGCACATGGTCCAAGGTGCTTCACATCGAGGCGATGTCACTCGGGCACTGGATGGAGAAATGTCTGCGCTCCATCTGGGCCAAGCACATCACCAGCATCGAAAATCACCAAACAGACTGGCTGAGTTGAGAGACGGTAAACAACGGGGAGTGGAGTCTTTCCAATGAGCTGATTCTGAAGGTCTGCCAGAGACTGCTGTTGGACCTATTTGCCACTCCGTCCAATATGCAGGTTCCGCGATTCTTCTCCCGGTTCCCAGATTGGGGAATGGAGGGGGTCATTGCTCTTCTCACAAGGTGGCCAGTTGGGCTACAGTACGCTTCCCCCCTTCCTCTCCTTCCCAGGGTCATCCAGAAGGTGGTCAGAGAACAAGCAGAGGCCATCCTGGTGGCCCCACACTGGCCCAGGAGGGCCTGGTTTGCGGATCTCATGGACCTGTCAGTGGGAGACCATGGAGGATTCCCCGTGGTGAGATAGAGTTACATCAAGGGAAACTGGTTCACCTGGAACCAACTGGCTTCAGCTATCCATGTGGAAATTGAGCAGGAGCGCCTGAAGGGTGCCCATCTGTCCCAAAGGGTGATTAGGACTATTGAGGCTTCATGCAGGCAGTCATCTAACAGGATATATGACTCAACCTAGACAACCTTCATGGCTTGGTGTCAGTCTGCTCATGTAGTCCCGACCAATGCCACGGTTCCGCAGGTCCTGGATTTTATCCAAGACAGTTTGGACAAGGGCCTATAACTTGCCACGGTAAAGAGGCAATTGGTAGCGCTAGCCATGGTGATTCAGGTTGAAGGCCAAATTCCGCTGACCCAACTGCCAATAGTTAGGAGATTTCTCAAGGGGTAGCTCACTTCCGTCCCCCTCCAGTTCATAGGTTTCCTACATGGAACTTTTCCACGGTGCTGCAGGCCCTTGTGGTCAAGCCCTTCGAGCCATTGCAGACGGTCAGTCGGAAGCTGCTCACCTGTAAGGTTGTATTCTTGGTAGCGGTTACTTTGGCTAGGCATGTGTCCGAGCTGGGAGCTCTTTCTTCCAGGGATGACTTGTGCATGTTTCACAGCAACAGAGTTGTGTTCCACCTTGATCCGGTATTCCTGCCTAAGGTAAACTCTATCTTCCATCGTTCGCAGGAAGTTATTCTGCCGGACTTGTGTCTGGCCCCAGCCATGGAACGAGAGCATAGTGGCACTGCTTAGATGTAAGACGGGCCTTGCAGATTTATCTGAAGCGGACAGCTGACTTCCGGAGATCTGAGGCTCTGTTTGTATTCTTCCAACCTTCATCATTAGGGAAGAGTGTCTCATCTTCCATCATTAGTTGTTGGATCCATTTGACTATCGCCCTCACTTATGAGGTGCAAATGTTGCCTGTACCGGTCGGTATCACGGCACATTCCACGAGGAGTGTGGTCACATCAGTGGCCTGGGCTACTCAAGCTCCAATTGATGATATCTGCAGGGCAGCGACTTGGGCCTCCCCTTGCCATTCATCCAGCACTACAGGTTGGATGCCTTAGCATCCTCAGATGCAGTATTCAGTCAGTCTTATAGAAGGTCCTGTCAGATAAGTAACTGCCCACCCTATGAGACAGTAACTTGGGTATGTCCCACTACTGGACCATCCTGCAACTCACTCCGGAAAATGACAGTTGGTCTTACCTGAACTGTAATTGTAGGAATTGTTGCAGGATGGGTTTAGTTCACACCCTAGGATTAATTAGAGTGTGGTGGGTAGAGGTGTCTCCTTTGTGACTTGTTTTCAGGATCTCGGGATTGCACACTTCACTGAAACTGGAGTCAGAAGGGAGGAGCACAGAGGCATGGCTTCAGCTTCAACCCAGTCTCGAGGCCAATTGGATGTGACAATACCACTATTGGACCATCCTGCAACAACTCCTAAAATTACAGTTCAGGTAAAACCAACTGTCATTTTCAGCCACAAAAGAAACAATCATGTTATTATGTTTTGCTTTGCAGCTCCATTCTATTAGGAGAAACAAAAATAAATTATTGACATTAAGAGCACGATTCTCCTTTTAAATATTTTCTAATATGCCTTTTTTCTTTTCATCAATGTAGTCACTTGAAACATTTTTCTTCTGTTTTGAATGCAGTTCTTTTTTATTGCTGCTTGTTTTTATTTGTATACTTCTCTTCCTTTTTAATATTTGTTTTAAAGTTTCGCTATTCCCATACATACCCATACTCCCATACCCTCTTGTCCCCCTCCCCTCTGTACAAGTAGCCCTCGAGCTATGGAAGCAATTTGGACTGAAATTTCCATTGTTAAGTGATGTGCTCATAGAGTGCAACACCACATGAATGCATTGCTTAGCCATGGCCATCCCTGCAGCCCCAGTAGCCATTTTTAAGTAAGGATTGTGGGTCATTAAGCAAGTACTTCCTTGCAATTGTCTGCTGGCTCCCAATAACCAAAGTCAGTGGGGAAACTATCAAGAAATTGCATCTCCTGGGTGGTTTGCAGGCAGGTTGGCAATCAGGGAAGGTTTCATGAAAATGTCCAAGGAGGCCAGGGAGACACTGTGCAAGCTCAATAAGGCTCATGGGATGTGTGCAAGGGTGCATGGTTATCAGGGGAGGCACGACACGTGCACAGTGGAGCTTGGGGTGATTGCTGCCGGTTGGGGGAGACTGTGTGACTGATCAGGAAGGGTGTGTAAGTAGCAGGAAAGGTGTAGCACAAGCATAGGAAAGTTGAGGGAAGACGTGTGAGTGGGTGTGGGTTTCTGTGGAGGTGTGGCCTGAATGCAAAGAGGCTGGGAGAAGGTGCCCATGTGAGGGACATTTACTTGAGCAACTTGCAATATTCGCTGCCAGCATTGATTTTGCTTGTGGGGAGACAGCAAGGAAGGATGCAGATTGCAATCAAGTGATTGCAGAACACTGCAACCTTCATATAGACCGATTGTAACCACCACTGATGCAGTGCCGTCATAACTTTGCATAGATGTTGAAAGACTTGTCATTAATTGAGGGCTACCTGAATCTGTATTGCATTCTCTGTGCTTTCTAGTGACTGTCCAATTTTACCTGTAATATTTTCATATTTTATTTGTGGACTAAAATACATTTTAATTGTCTATAAGCAGGGGTGTCAAATTCGATTTCATTGAGGGCCACATCAGGGTTGTGTTTGACCTCAGAGGTCTGGGGGGCATGGCCATGGTGGACGTGACATGGGACTCGTGTCGTGGCAATCTGTGGGGCCAAGTGCTAAGGCAGGACTTCCCTGAGACCCTCCCTCACTCTCATTATAATCTCCTTCCTTCCTTTTCCTTCCCTCTTCCTTTTTTTCTTCCCCTCCTTTTTTTCCTTCCTTGCTCTCTTCCCATCTTCCCTTCGTATTCTTTGTAATTCCTCTTTCCCTTTCTCTTTTCCTGTCTTTTTTTGCATGTTCAAATGCAAAAGGGAAAACATTTCTCCTTTTGTTTTGTTTTTAGTTTGTTTTAATAGCCCTCTGCCAGCAAAAATGGAGCTCAGCGGGGCCGTGTGCTCTTCCTCCATGCCCCGTTTTCAACCGTGATAGCCTCCTGCAGCTCTCTGCAGTGAAAATGGAGCGCATGCCCCTCCTGAGCTCCATTTTCACTGACAGAAGTCCTATGCTGGCTGGTCCTATGCTGTTTCCAGGCCAGCCCCATGGGCCAGATCTAAGCACCCCACGAGCCTTGACTTTGACACCCCTGGTCTATAGCTATTCAGATATTTGTTCCAATGATAACATCATAACTAAATCCTCCATTGTTGATTTTAATTTGGCACAGCATGTAGATGTAATACGGCCAGTCTTTGTTGGAATAGATAGAAATAATGCATGCATCGTAAATGATTTGTTTCAGGAGAAATCCTCTCCGACAATGTCCCTCTCCGACAATGCTTCAGACCAAGATGGTATATGATACATTCTCCTTATTTATTTATTTAAATTAATATTTCATTATGGATATTTTAAATATGTATATGTACCTCTGGACATATGGTGCACTTGTAGAATCTAATTTATTATCATTATTTATTGATAAAAGATGCCACATTTTAGTGACTTTTGATATATGGTTTTTACTTTTGCATTAATTTTTTACATTGCATCAAGTGAGTTGATGGCCTGAATTAAAAAAAAGAGGATTTTTAATGGTTCATACTTTACATGAATTTTAATGTATAACTGCCTCAAGGTGTTGCTTTAAATTATTTCTGTTTATCATTTGAGCAATGCTAATGGAGTCCATAACAAAGAAAGTTTTTGTTTTTAATAAGAAACAAGAAATTGCTTGTTTATTTATTTATATTTACAAATAAATATACATAAAAATATACCATAAATGCATAAACAATCAATAAACAATACAAAACTATATGAACAGTTTCCATGCTATTTAAGTTCAACAGGACTCTAATCTTAACCATGCTAATAAATATCTATTTACTGTAAGCTAAAGATAATTAATTGGATATTAGAACCTCACACGAGCCCAGATTGTATTAAGTGGTAAATCAACTCTATAAAATTTTATGAAATTTCATTTATGTTGATAGACATTGGTAATTCTCTCACTTCCATCCAGATGAATTCCTTAAAAAAGAATGTATTATAAATATAATTATATGGATATATTCCTAAATACAAAACATTTCAACTTATCCAGATAAACTGGAAAAATAACTCTTTGGTGTTCAACTCAGGTTGCTATGAACTTTCTTGACAATTCTTGTTGTCATTCTCAGTTAATTCTTTTGTTTCTGCACTACATTTACTGCATTATTTACATTTTTTATCTTTATCTTTTATTTATTAGACCCAAATTCCTGACTACAAGTCAGGAAGTTGGGTCTAATAAAGTGTTTTAAAGAACTAAACATTAAACACATTTAGTGTTCTTTTTATACTAAGACAGACAAAAATTTTTTTTTGCTACAGTATGTATGTGGTCCTTGACTTACAACCGTTCATTTAGCAACATTCGAAGGTACAACACCACTAAAAAGGGGATTTGTGGCCAGCCCTTCCTTACATTTAAAATTGTCACACCATGCCCACAGTCAAATCAAAATTTAGGCCCTTGGGTCAAATGAATTTATGAAGGCTGCAGCTTCCTTGGATCATCTGATTGCCATTTGTGACCTTCCCAGCCAGCTTCCAACAAACAAATTCAATCACTTAACAACTGTGGAATTCTTTGAATGACTGCAGTGATTCACTTAACAAATATGTGAAACCTACAGCTAGTTAATATAACCTCAGTTAAGCTGAAGCCTGTTCTTCCCCATTCAAATCCTCATAGTTTCCAGGCAATGGAAAAGAACCTTTATGGTATCTCTTGGGATGGAGTTCTATAGCTGAGTATTATCAGTATACTAATAGTAAAGGTAACGGTTCCCACACACATATGTGCTAGTCGTTCCTGACTCTAGGGGACGGTGCTCATTTATGTTTCAAAGCCGAAGAGCCAGCACTGTCCAAAGACATCTCCATGGTCATGTGGCCAGCATGACTAAATGCTGAAGGCACACAGAACACTGTTACCTTCCCACCAAAGGTGGTTCGTATTTTTCTACTTGCATTTTTTACGTGCTTTCGAACTGCTAGGTTGGCAGAAGCTGGGACAAGTAACAGGCGCTCACTCTGTTATGCTGTGCTAGGGATTTGAACTGCCATCCTTTCCAATCGACAAGCTCAGCATCTTAGACACTGAGCCACCACGTCCCTATACTAATGACATTTAATTCCATATTCCCATATTCAGCAGATGACCTTACACAGCAGCTTCTTTGAGATATTAAAAAGTAGATAGAATCCTGAGAAATCCAGCGAAGTTACACCTTTGTCACCCAATATACCAACTGGAAGTGGCCCTAAAAGAAAGAGAATTGTGAATTTTAGTCCCACCTGAAAGTTTGTTGGGTGACCTTGGGCCAGTCATTCTCTTTCAGCTCAACCTAGCTCATAGGATTGTTGTGGGGGGAAATAGGAGGTGGATGAACTATGATATATCTTTATCACCTTAAGTTATTTATAAAAATAATAAAATTGGGATAAAAATAAAAAAGAGGATAACCACTCAACACTGTGCCCCCATTCCTAAACCCTGAACCTGGTTTATAAGGATATTATAATCAATGGTACTGAAAACTGCTGAAAGATCAAGAAGAGCCAGAATTAATGTGGCCTGACCATCTTCTCAACCACTTTCATGAAAAAGGATGGAGATAGCAATGTTGTATCCAGCAGAGTTTTCTTGGGGAAGGGGTAGACCACTCCTTCCTCCTCCCTCAAAATGTTTTCACTACTTCTGCTGGAATGTAACAACATATCATCTCCCAAGGGACTGTCCAAACAAAGGTGCTGGTTGTAATTCACAAGTGACATCACTTACTGCCCCAAGGATTCTGTCCAGTTCAATAGTACCAACAAGCTAAAAGTCTTCCCAGATAATCAAGCATGACTGTGTCTTAGTTAATTCCACAGAATCTACAAAGCCAGCTTGCAGTTCAATGCAGAACAAAGTGCCTTTATCCAGCAGATAATTTGAATAGTACACATGGCAGCCCAGTAGGTGTTCCTCTGGATCCTTCTTAGCCAGAAGTGGGTTGCTCCTGGTTCGGCCCAGATCAGCCGAATTTGTAGTAGCGGCAGCGGGAAGCTCCGCCCACCTACCCAGATGCTTCTGCGCATGCACAGAAGCATCACATTCATGAGCGCGCATGGGAGCATGCCCAAACCAGTAGTAAAAAAAAAATAGCAGCCCACCTCTGTTCTTAGCCATAAGGAATTAGGTCACTTCAAACAGGGCCACTGCCCAGCTATCTGTAGATGCAATTTGAGTGAAAAAAACAATTATATTTTGCTTCTGTTGTCATCACATTAATAAAAGCTCTCAACATGCTTAGATGAGTTCCTTCTTCATTTCCTCCAATAATTGTTTTTCTATTTCATCTTCCAGATTCCTCTGATCAGTGAAGCCTTTGGGGGGTCACATATAAGAAAAGTCTATGTTAGATTGTCTAACAGTCTGAAGCTGTTGCTTTTTCATTCCAAGCAGTAACTAAGGCTTCAGTGAAATCATGAACCAGAATTTTAGGAACACTCCCCAATCTCCTCTGAAACCCAACAAGGATCCATTAGGTACCTGAGGCAAACTAGAGAATACATTTTTCCTCTCAGCAGTGGAGAGCAGCTACAGAAAACTTAAAAAACAAACAAACAGCGATCTGACCATTACAAGGGACTGATGATAGCACATACCCTAGCTTCAGATCCCATCTCTACTGCCCTAAGCCAAATACCAGTTCTAACATGTGACCACTGAGAAGCCAAAGATATACAATAGAAAAGACTGAGTAACAGTGACGGTCCTTTTTGTATATTGCAATCAACTTCATCTCAAAACAAATTATATCCCACTGACAACCGATCACTTTATTTAATGGCAAAATTTAAGTATAAACTAAACTATATGATCGCTTAATTCTAATTATGTATTGCCATTTGTAACTACTGAAAAAGATTGTGGAAGTAGACAGCATATTGTGTATTACTAAAGAATCTAAAAGCAATGATTCTTCTTTAAAAATAGATTTGGATAACATAAGTGAAGTGTCTTATTATTATCATGCATTTGGTAATATCATAGAAAACTTGTGCTTTTCATCCATTCTTTATGTCTCTGCACCCATCATTTTTTTGTGGAGCTAAATTGACTTCACTGGCAAATTATTATTGCTTCTGATGATGGAAGCTTGTAGGCTCTAAAAATAAAGCATTACGGCTTTCTTCTAACTACGCAAACAGACTTGCTGCTTATGATTTACGGTTCCCTTTTTGTGGAAACATTTGAACCATTAATGTATATTTCCTGAAAAGTATTTCATATTGACTTCAGAAATCAGGCATTGCAATGGACAAAAGATCAGCCCCAATAAATATAAACTTTGCAGCAGAACAAAGAATCCTTCTGAATTCTGACATTATCCCTGGATACACATTTCAGAAAAAAGAATAGGGATGATGTCTGTTCCATTATTTGCCTTCCCATATAAAGCATGCTCACTTTGATGGGAAAGATAAAGGCATGTAATTTATGCAGAATTTTTCTAGCCTGTGACATCACACTTTTCTTTTTCAAAAAAACCTGGCCAAACAAGATGCTTCATCAGTGACCTAGGTTGCATTAGAATTCATAATAGAGAAGGGAAGAAAGACTTTAACCTTGTCATCCTCTGAAATTTCCATGAACAATGTGAATGTGTGGTGGTAGGGATGTGTATGTTTCATTTCAACTAATACCATCAGTCCAATTAATTGATATGTTCCACTACTGCTTATCTTTAAAAGTTCACTTCTGATTTTGACAGTCCCTTAAAAGGTAAAGGTTCTCCTTGCAGATATGTGCTAGTCGTTCCTGACTCTAGGGGGTGGTGCTCATCTCCATTTCAAAGTTGAAGAACCAGCGCTATCCAAAGACGTCTCCGTGGTCATGTGGCCGGCATGACTAAATGCCAAAGATGCATGGAATGCTGTTACCTTCCCACCAAAAGTGGTTTCTATTTTTTTACTTGCATTTTTACATGCTTTCAAACTGCTAGGTTGGCAGAAGCTGGCACAAGTGACAGGAGCTCACTCCGTTACGCAGTGCTAGGGATTCGAAACGCTGAACTGATGACCTTTCTGATCGACAAGCTCAGCGTCTTAGTCATGCACCATGTCCCTCGACAGTCCCTTAGTGGCTAAAAATATATATTAAAGATTCTATCTATGATATGGATGCTTGATTTTTAAAATCTAGCAAATAAAACATCCTTGCTTCTAAGAGGTATCTACAGTATGTTGTGGTCAAATTTCTTAATATCATCAATAAAACAAAATTAGATGTATTTTGGAGTTTCTATTTTATCTATTGAATGTTAGCAACATGAGTTGGCATTCTGAATCTAATTTGCACATCTGGCATTTGTCATTCCATATATTGTTGAATTATGGGTTGGAAATCTTGAACATTATCTTGCTAATGTATGTGATAGGATACCTGGTGTGAATTAAATTAGCAAAGTTTGTGTCAAGTCAATCCCTATGATTACAGTACACATGAATTGAATGAGATTACCCTATTTTTTTT
Organism: Thamnophis sirtalis; assembly: GCF_051295495.1. Lineage (NCBI taxonomy): Eukaryota > Metazoa > Chordata > Lepidosauria > Squamata > Natricidae > Thamnophis > Thamnophis sirtalis. The sequence goes on along the minus strand of NW_028261386.1, from coordinate 98,309,893 downwards.
TACTTTCTGCAGAAAACAGTGGGTCTGAGTAAACTTTTAAGAGCGTGTAATATTAGATTTTGTGATTCACATTTGCAAACAAACAATGTATACAAGAAAAGCATATGTTATTCATATTTTGTATAGGAATATAATGTATAAATGGTATAAAATAGAGATTGCTTATAAATATTTCTGCCCGTAAAATCATTCATAATTTTCCATGTATGTATGTATGTATGTATGTATGTATGTATGTATGTATGTATGTAATAATGAACAAAAATATGCATAAACTTTTTTTGCAGATTTCAAGAAACATTCACAAACCGATGCAGGAACAAGAAGACATTAATTTAGCTCTGAAAAATTAGAAAGTCAAATGGCCCAGTGCACCACCACCTTTGTACTTTTGGGCAATCAGACTGAAAGTGAAATCAGAAAATTACAAACAAAAACATTGCTTAACATCGATGTTATTTAATCCCATGTCAAGATCGATTGCCTACTTTAGGAAACAACACATAAGCACTTCCCTGGAGAACTCCATTATAATTACGGTAGTTACATCAGAATAAGAACAGTTTTAGCTGAGAAGTAGCCAGCATATTATAATCACATACTGTTGCTCATTTATGGGAAAAAATGAATTAATGCTGGAAGTGAAGATGTGTTAAGTTTGTGTTATCACCTATTCCAGAGAACAGCATTTGCATTGGACCTGTTGAATAACAGCACGCTTGAATGTTGATGATTCATTTTTGCGGTTTGTCTAGCACTTCTCTGCACATCTGAGGTGGCATTCTAGTTTTCTCTTGGGCAGCCAAACAGAAATAATTATTTTATCCAAAATTCTTGACTAATTTTCTTGATTTATCTGATTTATGAGGAGTCCATGTTATATATATTTAATTTATAAATATATAAATTAAATCTAACAAAAGTAAAGATTTTTTTTTAAAGTGAGAAAGGCATGTAGTTTTATTGCACATTTCCAGGCCATTGACCTGTAATGTTTACAGGTTTCTTTTTATTTCTGTTGTCCCAACCCAAATTACTTTTTCATAGCGTGTTGCTTTTCTCAGCTTTCAGCTGTTCAAATCTGTCTTATTACTTTCTTGCCTTTTACTCAGTGGAATCGATCGATAGCAAGTGTTTTTAGCAGTGACACATGACACCCGTTTACTGCAGAGTAGGTGCTGGATGGGATTAACCCTGTTGATCTCCCTCGCACTGTGTGTGGAGTTAAATAGCGGTTATCCTTTTGTGATCTTTTCAAATATGTCTTCATAGGCTTGGAACATGCCTAGAATTAAGCTTGAATAATATATATGCCTTCTTGAACTCTGCTGAAGAATGTTGTAGTGCCATTGTTATTTCAAATTCCACCTGCAGAAGATATTTTTCAAGGACCTGTAGGTCCTTTATTCCAAGAGAAACAACCCATACTCCAAAGATCTCCAGAAAATAGTGACTATTATCTATTATTTTTACTATTTGCAATCTTCATAGAGTATAACCATTGCCACCTAGTTGATGATTATGGTTACTATGTTCTCAAATGAAAAGAAAAAAAAAAGGAAAATGATTGTTAGTAAATACATAAGGAGTGAACATTTATGAAACAGTCACCACATTTAATATTACATTAAATTGCAGATGAAATATAATTTCTAAGATCCAACTTACGCTGTGATTGGCAGAATGTCTCCACTCTTTCGTACTGTATATTTTTAAATTTGTCCTGGAACTAGTTCTCCTCCCCCCCCCTCTTTTTTCATTGTAGTATATCCTTTATTTATTTTATGAATGATTTACATGTCTTGCAGAACTCAAGATACAAATACTTACAGTAGGTTGACATTAATTCTCCTAAATAAGTATTTCTGCTTGTTTCAGCGTTACAAATCAAACTTCAGAAATGCTGCATACTCCCCATAGGAAGATACAGTTGATCAACAAAATAATTTCACCACTTTCAGTAATTCTTGTTGAGTTCATATTCTTACTTGGTCAAATTAGACTGAAAATGCACAAATACATGTTTGTGCTGAGCCCATTTTTTCGCTCAAGTGGCTTGGAGTACATCTATCAGTTCTGATAGTTTTTCCATATCTGTTCTGCAAGTCAGCTCTGAAAATATATAATATGAAGACCTGATAACCCAGAATTCCTTTCTATGAAAAAGAAATGAATCATGAAAGCTCTCATAAAGTCCCTACTTATTTACTGAACTGAAATGTGATTTAACAGAGAACTCATTTGGTCTATAAGGCATGATTTATGGCGTACTACTACATGTAAAGCAGGTCATAATGACACCTGGAACACACTATGGTTTTTCTTCATTAGCTTTCTCAAAGACATAATGAAGGAGGGTTTTGTCCCCCCCCCCCCATAGAATGCTTTTCCTGTTAACTTAGATTTCATATTTGAATATGCCATAATATAATCAAAATATAGTTTGATTTAAAGTTTGAATGTCAGACTGTGCCTTTTACTTTTCTTCTGAGAAATAAAGTAGCTAACTGAGAACAGGTAAGAAATAATGATAGTATACCATATCCACAATATGTTCCATATTTGCAAGTTGAATTACATTGAACCCCACAAAAATATGTTTAGCTATATGATTTTGGAGATTTTCTTACTTTCAAAATATTATTTATATTCTATTCTAATATTTAGATTTTTGGAAATTATCGTTCTTTTTTTTTTCAACAGCAGATAATTGAAAAGCACTGACATTTTGCGAAGGTCCTATTAATGAACTCTCACATTCTTTTAATATTCAGATTACAATTATTCATTCCCATCATTTTCTTTTACATAGCTATGCTAATGACATTCACCCCAAGAATGCACCTTTTCTCCTTAATAGCTTTACATCTCTCTCACACACTGACCTTCACTATCCATGCAAAGCAAAAAAGGGACTTGTTGCCATCAATCCCTTTTGCATATTTGATTAAATGACCGTTGACTGAACTGACACATTGTTATCAAATGCTTCAGGTTATCCCTACAGTGTAGTAAATTAATGAGTGATATATTGACACAATTCTAGGAGATAAAAGAGGACAAGTGATTTCCCTCTTCTACCACCAAATTGTAAGATTTATTTATATTCTCATCCTTATAAAGCACTTATCATTCCATGTTACTGTTACTCTATATCTTTTCATGCAACTAAACAACAAATTGTATCTGTGTTTTTCTTTTTCAAGTATATATCACACGAGAATAAGTACTGTTACCCTATTGTTTGAGCAATTACATAGAATGAGTGAAATATTTAAAATGTTCGCTTTTAATGTTATTTAATTCAAATTCCATTGGAAATAAAGGACAATTTATTTGCCGAACCTTTACATCTGTTTTGGCCTATTAGACTGATCTTTGCCTGGAGAGATTTCCTATTCAAAAGATTTGTAAGATAGGGACATTTGTAGTTTGGCAAATTGCTATCTATCAGTACCAGTCTCTGTCCAATTACACAAGATCACCCAGATGCAGCATCTTCCTTTCCTCCTTTCTGTCACCTGTCATGCTATTGAACAATGCTAGGAGTTTGTGGGTCTGTTGTGTTGACTTACGTGCTGACTTTCAGAACTGGACACTGCAGTAACTACCCAGATAAACTAAATTTTGAAGCCTTGTTGACAAGACATACTATATGTTAGAGTACCTTTCCCATGAATTTTTTTGCATTTCCCTGTTTTTTGTCCAGTTGTATGTATGTTTTTCTTTATCTTGTTTCTTCTAGGTCTCCTGCTTATTCCAATGTCTGATTTTTGCTTTGTTCTTCAGTTCTCATGCTTGCTTGTTTTCCAGCTTCAGATTCATTTTTTACAGGTGCCTAAATCCCACTCTTATAGACACAATGTGTCATCACTTGGATCCACATTTTCTCATCCTTCTTGTCTCAACTCATATATTATATTTTGTTTGCTGAAAAGAAGAAAGCTTGTATTGTGGTGGAATTTTGACGTACATTTTCAAGAATTTACAGAAAATAGTTTATGGAAATAAAAGTTGTATGTTCCTGCAGGTCTTGATGCCCTGCTGGTTATAGGAAATTGTAGTCTTATTGCATCTGTAACTAAAGTGCTATATTACACTAGGTGGTATTCACTTCCCTTCCGGTTCGCAAATGTGAGCGCTCATCCTTTCGCGCATGCGCTTTGGCTTAAAAAAAAGTGCCTAAATGGGATGCCATAGAGCCAGCTGTGATTTCCGCTACTGGTTCGGGCAAACTGGTCCGACCTCAGATTACCACCACTGACTATGATGATATAATAGTATAGTTGCAGCTGCAGCAATTCTTTTGCATGTACTCAGTGTTAAGTCTAGTTTGTTCCCAGAGTTGGTAGAAATTGCCTGGTGTGAGAGACCCATGTGGGATTGTATTGCTCAATTTCATGAATTCAGCATAGACCATAATGTTGATTCAAATGAAAATACAGAGCTAATGGATGGTATAATCAAGTGTGTGCCAGCAGCAAGGCCACTGGGAATATAGCCAGTGTAGGAAACCAAGTGCTGAGTCAAGATTTTCCAGTTCATATGCTTAGCAAAACCAGGCCTTTATAAAATGAGTGATAAAATGTTTTCCTGCTTAATGCCTCTTTTTTTTTACACTGACTGCACTAATTGCTATTATAACTGAACAATGGAGTGCAATCTCTATAATTATTCAAATAAGCATATTTGCTTTATGTGGAGTGGCCATAAAAAGCAAGAAGGAAAAAAAGCTTTCAGTGCAGTTAAATTAAAAATATTTTTAAGATGAAAAGCATCCAGGCTATTCATAAATTATCAAGAGATCTTATGCTATCTCTTTTTACTTGTACTTTGTGCTAATTTGACTCTTAAATTCTAAGCTTAGGAAGCTTTGAAAGAAGGACATTGAAGAGATTTGCTCAATATAGTAGTTATATTTGTAACAATATAATTGTTCTTAAAATATTTTTCTAGGTAACTACATCTTTAAAAATATTTCCTATATTAGTGATCCAAGTACAGGTAGATTTATGCCTGATTGCTTAGCAGCTGTTGGAAGTTATGACAGACTCTACAAAAACTACTTATGACTCAATTTCAAAATTACAAGGGCCACAACCTTAATAACCACACCCGGAGTTAGACGATTACATTTTGGGCCTTTCGCAACCAGCTCATGTTTATGGTTTGTAGCCTAATGATGGCCGTTTGTAGCATCCCAAAGTCATTAAACAGCACAAGTCATGATTTTTACATTTCTTGGCTGTTTCCAGCATTTACTTCTGGGTTTTCAGCACAAAAAAAAAAGTCCATTGGGTAGAATGGATTTGCTTAGCGGCCTTTGTATTTGCTTAATGACTGCCACAAAAACAGTCATAAAATCAGACCTGGTGACATAACAACCTCAATGACTTAAAACCATAATATCAGGCTCAACTTTAGTAGTAAGTCAAGAACTACCTGTATATTACCTTTCTCTGTACAATAGCCTCAAAATAAAGAATAGCTGGGGAGGGCATATATTTCAACAACTAATAGTCTAATTTTTATGAATCAATATGCCAGAATAATATTTATCTATACGCTCCTTGTTTGGTGTAATATTTGGGGCAGCTTTTGAGAACTGAGGATTTATCTCTGTTCTAAAAAAACAATTTGCCAGGTTGAAAAAACAGTTGAGATTAAAATGTAAAACGCAGATGGTCTTCACCAGTCCTAAATGTGAAGTACTTCATAAAGAAAATATATTGCAAAAAAAATCTTACATGAGAATCCTTTCCTTTGGGTAGTGCAGTATCTGCTGATTCTTTGTGATCTCCCAAGCTCCCAAACCAAGAGGATTTGAATTGAGTAGTGTTTTTAGTGATAATGCTTTGTTTAATTTTTTTTTTAAAAAAACCCTCAGAACTTTTTCTGAGCATTTTATGAAGAATAATTAGATTTCAATGCAGAAATATTTTCAATTTAAAGGCTATTTTATTATCAGAAGCTAATTGGACGCTTTTCCCTACCATCTTTCATAGAATATAGGACATTTCACACATGCATAATAAAATGAAGTAGTGACAATCCAACTTTTTGTGGATTGCACTCTAAAACAGCTACTTAGGAAAAAAAATAGCCTAGTGAGCAATTGAGCTTCATATTCGTTTCCGATGTGATGGTCATTACCTTCTGCAAGATTTACCTGCCATCGAATTGTTTAGAAAGCCAACACAGTAATAGGTAGTCCTCGATTTACAATAGTTCATTTAATGACCATTCAAAGTTATAACGGTACTGAGAAAAGTGACATGGTTATTTTTACAGTTATAACCTTTGCAGCATCCCCATGATCATGTGATCAAAATTCAGATGTTTGGCAACTGGCTCATACTAGTGACCATTGCTTTGCCCCAAGGTCACGTGATCATCTTTTGCAACCTTCTGACAAGCAAAGTCAATGGGGAAGCCAGATTCACTTAACAATCAGGTTACTAATTTATCAACTGCAGTGATTCACTGTAGCAATAAAGGTCGTAAATGAGGCAAAACTCACTTAACAAATGTTTCACTTGGCAACAGAAATTTTGAGCTCAATTCTAGTCATAAGTCGAGGACTACCTGTATAAAGCTTGTTAGACTAATCCTGGGGAGACCCAGCTTCAAATCTACTCTTATTCACAGGTTTACCAAAGTCAGAGAGGTGATTTTGGGCTAGTCAGTAACTCAAATAGGAGAAAATGAAGATTGTGTATGCCTTTTTGATCTGCTGAAGGAAAAATGAGATATAAATCTAACAAATAAGTAAAATGAAGATTGTATCTGTTTCAGAAGCTTGCAAACATCATAGGTGAGCCATTATGTGAGACCTCTGGTTGCTGAGTATTCGCTAGCAGCTGTAGCATCAAATGAACCAAGTGCTGCATGTGATTTGTCAAATTACAGTGTAAATTGTAAGTTTTACATTGATTCCCTTCTCCCAGACGGGGAAAAAAAAACAATGTTAAAGTGCAATTTTTGATCTTTAAGTGCTGAAATAAATTCTTGTTTTTGAATTCAGTCATTTAATTTTTTTAAAAAAATGTTTAACTTGTCTATTATACTGCATATGTTAGGACTTTGGCATAGTATTACAAAATTATTGAACAACAGCACAAATTCAGTAAGAAAACACACAGTTCAGGCTTTCAGCAACAATAGTGATGCAGACTTCTGCAAAATCAATGATCCAGTAAGAGTTTTGATTTTCAATTAAATGGTTTTCCTAAGTTACTATAAATCCTTCAAAAATGGCACTTTTTCTCATTAGGTAGCCAGAATGCATTGGGACTATTATTGTAGTTGGCAAGGCACTGAGAGTAGCCCATTTGACTTAGAGGAGCATGAAATGTTTGATCTTATAGATCAAATGTTGGAAAGAAAGAATTGGTAGAGAAGAAATCAGCATGAAGCTCCATATTCTATAACCGTAATGGCGAACCTATGGCATGCCACACGTGGCATGTCGAGCCATTTCTGAGGGCATGTGAGACGTTGCTCTGTCAGCTCCTCAGCTGATTTTCGGCCTTGATTTTCAGCTGTTTTTTGCCCTCCGGAGGTTTCCCTGAAGCCTCCAGAGGGCGAAAAACTGCCCAATGCACAAACCGGAAGTTCGGGAATGAACTTCTGGTTTGCGCATTGGGCTGTTTTTTCCCCTCCGGAGGCTTCAGGGAAGCCTCCTGAAGCCCCCAGAGAGAGAAAAACAGCCCAACGGACAACCCCGAAGTAGAAAGCCTCTGAAGCCTGGAGAAGGTGAAAAATGGACCTACTGGGCCTACTGGAAAATGGGCCATTTCCTTCCTCCGGAGAGCCTCTGGGGGGCAAGGGAGGCTGTTTTTGCCCTCCCCCAGCTCCAAGAAAATTGTGCGCGCATGTGTGGGGCAGAGGGGAGGGTCATGCATGCATGCACTGGGGGAAGGGTACAGGGGGACATTAAATTATGAGGATGGGCACCTAAGGTGAAAAAAGTTTGCCATCACTGTTCTATAAGGAGTAGATTTCACATTGCTTCCTGATTACAGGAAACTATGTAAGCAGTCTGAAATAAGACCGCTGCTTTATCTTTATAAAAACTATCAGTGTTTACCAAGACTGATTTTATTGAGTGGTTGTCAGTGACGCTAGAGGGCAAAGACAATCTTAAAAATGATCTAGTGAGAATTTGATTTGAATGGCACCAACTATTTCTGCCTAAAGGAAGAAAATGAAAAGAAGACATAGATACCTACCTATAATAAACACTGAGAAAAATGCCTCCAGTTGCTTTGGGATGGAATCTCCTGTCCAGCTAAAGGCTCAAGAAATTACCTAAAGATTTGTATTTACAGGAAAAGGAAGAGGGATTAATAGGTTTAGGCTTTGGAAGAAAAAATCACCTCAGAATCTGGAGAACTCCCTGATCCCCAGAATCAGGATCATTGGGAAATCATTATAGACTAGCTCAGATTTTTTTAAAAAAAGTGTTTTTCTAGCATCAACATATGGTTGATGGCAAGATTAAGATGGCAAAGCCTTTTGCTCTATCTCTGGATTGTTATAATTTATTTTCATTCTTAATTGCCACCAAAAAATGTGGTCATGTGACTGCAGGACGCTGCAAACAAAGAGCAACAAAAATGATTAGGGGACTGATGGCTCAAACGTATGAAGAATGGTTTCAGGAACTGGGTATGTCTAGTTTAATAAAAGAAGGACTAGGGGTGACTTGATAGCAGTGTTCCAATATCTCAGAGGGAGTCAAACTATTGTCCAAAGCACCTGAGGGGAGAACAGAAGGTAGAACAAGAAGCAATGGGTAGAAACTAATCAAGGAGAGAAGCAACTTAAATTTCCTGACAGTTAGAACAATTAATCAGTGGAACAACTTGCCTCCAGAAGTTGTGAATGCTCCAATACTGGAAGGTTTTGGATAGCCATTTGTCTGAAGTGATGTAGGGTTTCCTACTTAAGCAGGGGTTTGGACTAGAAGACCTCCAAGGTCCCTTCCAACTCTGTTATTGTAAAAAAATAAAAATATCTGTAAATGCAAGCGGGTTGCCAAAGTGCAATCACAGGATCACGGAGGAGGGGTGGATATAAGAACTCTGAAACTGGATCATAAGTAATTTTTGAGGTGTCCCATCATAACCTTGAATGGTCACAAAACGATTTGTCATAAAGCGAGGGCTGTTTTGAATTCAACAAGCAATTGCAAAGAATAGAGGGTGTATTTCCCTTACATTGCAAAGGGAGGCATGCTGCTCTTATGAATTGTGGCCTTTTCAGAAAATATTCCATGTACCAGAAGCAATACTTGGGAATAACCATCCCTTTCCCCCAAGACATAGTCTAAGTGGAGGACAGAGAGGCAGAAAGGAGCTAAGAAGCTATCCCTTTTAATAGTATTGCAAATTGCTGATCAACAATGCTGATTTTTTATGCCAGAATAGCAGTGAGACTGGAAAAACCCTAATAAGCTTTCTGTTGCTCCCAGAAAAAAACGAAGAAATTATTCAGTAGGAAAACCAGCCCAATCCTATATATTCTTTTTGGTATTAGAAGTAAAGATGTCACCAGTTTAGCAAAAAATCCACTATTTACATTTTGTTTTGCAGGGAGCTTCAGACAATTGCCACCCTCTGTAGTCTGAATCACAGATACCTTTACAATATTTTCAATCTGTGGCTTTTTGGACAGAAAACAAACCTTGTGGTTGATCTTCCTTTTAAATCTTCCTTTTAAATCTTCCTTTTGTTTGCTTTGTTCCCCTTGAATGATGATGCTAGAAGGATGAGCTTCTTTTTGAGGCACCTGATATGCAGGGCCTGGCTAATGGTCCCATTAATATTGTCATCTTCACTGGCTAGCACAGGTAAAATGCAGCTGTACTTGTACTTTCTTGCAGGGAAAGGTCACCAAACAGTCTATTATTCAATGTCCTTGGTCCTGAGGAGCAGGGTAGAGGGAAAAAAAAGTTCTTTACTTGATTTACTTAAAAAAATGGTCAGAGGGTACTTTCAGGTTACCAATGCTATTTCCAGATCAACCCACTGAAATGTCTTTGTAAATAAAGAAAATAAATATATACTGTAAAAAAAGAAATGACCATCCATCTGCTGAACAAGGAGGACGTGTGATCAGTCCTTAGAGTTCTAGCTATTGCAGGATCCCCACAGTCACATGATCACATTCCAGCTTGCAATTATGATGTCGCAGCAAGTCACAGTCACATAATTATAATTTCTGACTCTTTATGCCTGCGGGCTTCCCACAAGCAAAGTCAATGGGGAAGACAGCAGGAAAACAGAATTCATGTTCATGTGAGGTGTGAAATCACACTTTGTGATCATGTTGTTTAGCGATGACAATTCTCAGTTGCCCTTATAAGCTGTTATGCCCCCAAAACCACAAAAGACACATGGTGATCATTTCAACTAGATTTCTTGATTGTTGCACATAGTATTGTTCCATACAGACAGAATATTGCCAAACTGAAGCACTCGACTATCTACATCAAGCATATATTTCGAGAGCTATTAAGGAGTTGCTGTCTTTACCCTCATTCTCTCAAACAAACTATCTGAACTGAGCTGTCTGTTATTCCTTTGGAATGCATCCCCTGATTCCAGGGAATTCAAGCTACTATATTCAATCACATAAGCTTAGGAATACCTGTAATAAAACAAGATACAAAATAAAAATAAAAATATATAAGTGCTGTGGGGATGCATCCAATAAGCCTCTTCTGGGCCAAGTGCCAGTAAACAAAAACAGGTGTTTATTGCCTTCCGAAAGAGTAATGTTGGGGCTAACCAAATTTCAGGGGATACTATTGGAAAACAAATGGTCTCACAAAAAACCTGGTTCTATACCATATAATTAAGTATCAGCACCTTGAATTACAGGTGGAAGTTATTTATATCCAGGGTATATTAAGCTATACCTGTAACTGACAACATTGCTGTATTCTGGACCCAGTGAAGCTTTTGAGTGGTTCCCATAGGCAGCCCCAAGTATGTATTATTTTATAGGAATTTCCAGACAAAATTTCCAGATTGGAAAATAATGGAAATGATAATGCTGTTATTATGTATTTAGAGCAGAGGTGGTATTCAGCCATTTCTGACAGGTTCTGGAAAACTGGTAGCGGAAAGTTGAGTATTTCAGAGAACTGGCAAATAGGCTGGAACCGCCCCTGCTGCCTCCCAGCCTCCCAGCTGATCTTCTTTTGTTGCCCTGAACAGAAGAAAGGAGCTGGAAAGCAGGTTAGTGGAGTGGGAGAGAATGGGGATTTTGCAGTGACCTTCCACCAGGAGTCGGGAGGGAATGGGAATTTTGCAGTATACTTCCCCTGCCAAGCCCACAAAGCCATGCTGACAGAACTGGTAGTAAAAAAAATTTGAATCCCACCACTGATTTACAGCTAGTTTGGCATAGTGGTTAAGACAAGAAGCTAGAAACCATGAATTCTAGTCCTAGTTTGAGCACAAAGCCAGCTAGCTGTATGACTTTGAACCAGTCTCTTTCTCGTAGCCCTAGGAAGCAGGCAATGGCATATCACTTCTGAAAAATCTTACGAAGAAAACTGCAGGGATTTGTCTAAGCTGTGTCTATTAATTGGACACAACGTAATTGAAGAAGAAAAATATTATGCATATAAAAGGGCATCATTGTTACTGTTATTGTTGATATTAGTTTAGGTTGCTTTCTTATTAAGTCTATCATATTATCAGTCCATCAAAGAACAACTGATCTCTCTTTTTTCTGTATATGTGCTATGAATCATTGAAATAAAGCATGATATACAGATCAAGAGTCTAATAAAAAATATGGTTCACAAGCAATCTGTTTTTGTGTGAGTTCTCTAAACATCCTCATTGCATTAGCAATAACTGCATATCCTGCATAAAGAGTTGATATTTGATGTTATTTCCATCTGGGAAAAGGGTGATAGATGTAGAAATACAGAAAGAAAAACAATGACTAGAACAATGATATATATGGAATAAAATATGGTTTGAAAATCGATGGGAGATGCATCAAGAGCTTTTGGCAGCAATATCACTCACACAATTCCAGACAAGTTATAACATCAATGAATGAAGTTTTTTCAAAATATTGGTATAAAGATTAAACATCTAGGGAAGCTTTTAGAATTATATCTGGACAAAAGTAAAGGACTATGGATTTCTGAAAGTGGAGAATGTAAAAAAAAGGGAGAGAGTTCCCTCATCACCTACCCTGGAAGATATATGTACACAATTGGAGCTGTCTTTGCAACAGAGTATATATGATTTATTTCTATGGAATACAGCACATAGCAATATGGAGAGAGCAAACAAAGCAGAGTGTGAGCAGCTATTTCAGTCTTCAGAACTCTTATAGGTGTAGTCTATGTAGTCTAGGGTTCATGGATCCAAAAAATTTCAGAATTACTTCTTACCAGATTTATCTAAACAGCCACAATAAGATATGACAGAAGAGTGCATATGGTCACCTGTGAGTGAAATAAAAGTTGCACTAACCCTGTGGCCGGTTCAGCATGGTCCATTCCCTGCCAAAGCGGCCCATTCAGTGTGGGCCTCTTACCACTTACTCTTACTTTGTTGCCGCCACGGCCCATTCGACATAGCCCATTCATCGCTGCCGTGGCCCATTTGCCATCACCTGTTTGCTGCTGCCCATTCTAGAACAGCTGATCTGTGCCCCACCAACTCCCTCCCTCCTGCTGTAACATACACTGTATAAGATGCACCAAAATTTTCACCCACTTTTAGGGGGGAGTGCATCTTATACTCTGAAAAATACGGTAAGTTTTTCAAAACAGAACATTCTGTCAATGGCAGTCCCCATTCAGAGACTAAATAATTAATAAAGGGTTGCAGATCCAAGTTTTGTTTCGGTCATACATTTCTCTGAATGTCCAGATTTTCTCTCATCTAAAACTTGCATGCCTTAGAAAATAATAAGTATAAAACTGATACAGACTTTGCTTCCCGAAACAGAGAAATGCAGTTGTAATAGCGTTTGAGCAAAGAGTTTAGGACAGTATCTTAAAAATCAATAGGAATAGGAAAAGATAATTATTGAAATGTTAGATGAAAGTTTTAGTTTCCCAGAATTGTTTTCACTGCATCTGAAGGAAAGAAATTCTAACTCTGTTAACCTATGATCTTGGCATGCTATAACAAATGAACAGTGATAAAAAGCAAGAGAGAAAAAAAGCTTGAGCAAACAAGGCTGCCAAGCTCTACTGGTTTCATTACAGACAATCAATTTTCTGCTGTCCTGCTAGCCTAATGTCTAATTTAATGTTCTGATACTTCGGCAAATATCCACTTTTTCTTCATAGGATTCTTTCATATACACTCTCAAAGTCTACAGCCCACCAAAGTGTTACGTTACAAAGAAAACTTTGCAAAATTGCTGTTATCCAGATTTCCAATCTTTGATTGCCATAGTTAAACAGAAAATATTATTTTTTCACCACTTTTCAGGTTCTAATTTCATCTGTATGGGCATTAAAAGCTACCCTGTCCTGTCCTGTTCTGATTTATCATACCCTTCCCTTAGCAATAGCAGTTAGACTTATATACCGCTTCATAGGGCTTTCAGCCCTCTCTAAGCGGTTTACAGAGTCAGCATATCGCCCCCACAGTCTGGGTCCTCATTTCACCCACCTCGGAAGGATGGAAGGCTGAGTCAACCTTGAGCCGGTGAGATTTGAACCGCTGAACTGCAGATAACAGTCAACTGAAGTGGCCTGCAGTACTGCACCCTAACCACTGCGCCATCTCGGCTTCCCTTGTTTCTTAGCTGTTTCGGTTCTATGTAATTTTGAATTTTAAAATAAATAGAACCAATTAACCATATATTTTTTTTAAAAAGCAATAATGTTTGCCTTATGAAAACTTCTCTAACTAATAATTCATACTTAAGCTTTTTTTTAAAAAAAAGTAAGAGCATTTTTGCCATGAACATTTGGCACTAAAGAATCCATTTTTATTTTACAAATATTGCAATTTGTCTCAGAACAAAAAAGTTAAAACCTTTTTAAAGATTTTTAAATATGAAAGAGATTGGTATAATATTTAAGGCACCAGGTTAAAAACTGGGAGACAGTGACTTCTAGTTTCATCTTAGGCATGAAACCTGATATGTGACCTTCAGTTAGTGGCTCTTTTTGATCCCTAGGAAGAGTGAGGCAATCCACTTCTGAAATCTTGTCAAGAAAATTGCAGGAACTTTTTCATGCAGGCGCAAAGAATCCAGATTGACTTGAAATCACAGTAGAATGAATGAATGAATGAATGAATGAATGAATGAATGAATGAAGTTTGAAAGTTGAAACCCTTTCAAATTTTCCAATAACATTTGACAGGACTGTTCTCTTAATAGAGACCTAAACTTCCTGTATTTTTTAGCCCAAATCTTATTTGCATTTTAAAGAAACAGATTTCCAAATCATGTAACTCAAAAACCTTGCCCTACAATATTTGTGTAATGGTTTAATTTTCCTGTCTTGGAAAAAGATGATAGAAAACAAAAATTTAGGGGCTTTGTTTGTTTGTTTGTTTCTTTCTTTCTTTTGTTTTGTTTTTGTTCCATAGTCCAAATTTTCTTGGAATCAGTCTAGGATGATCTTTTAGATTAATAAAAATGAAATTAAACCTCTTTTAGAGCTAAGGATTCATGTGTCAAGCAGATTTCACAGCCTTAATATTATGCATGTTGTAGCTTTTTGAAAATGAAATTTGCATTGTTTTCAAGAAAAAAAGCCATTCCCACATGGATACGAGTAGGGTCTCTCTCTCTCTCTCTCTCCGTCTCCCCTCCCTTCTCCTCTCCCTCTCTCCCCCAAGATTTTGGATTAGGGAAAAAAGCTACATTATCTGTTTTCTGTTCTACATTTAAGAAAGAAATTGCAGTTCCTTTCCTTGCCATTCTCCTAGTGATTTGCTAGAGAATCAGATCGAATAATGGCAAAATAAAGACAACTGTTACTAGCATGTCTATTTTATTCATTTGTATTCTTTCCTTAGATTCACATATTGATTTCTTTGGCCAAATGACAGTCCAAAAAGCATTTTAATCAATAGCAAAACATATTGATAAAATTGAATTGCCATTCCAGGGCATAATACTTCTGATCTTTGATTTGGCTTCAAGGTTTGGACAAAATATCTCTTCAAAAATTACTATTTCTAATTACCACAATTGGTGGGGGGGGGACACATAACTTTTTTGCTTTGAATGACTCTTAAGAGTAGCCACTCCCATTTTAATGCTTGTAAGGAAATTTCTGTTTCCTATTGTCAGCTCATGTTTGCTTTCTTTTCCCCTCCTTCATGCTTTTTCTCTCACAGTGCAGTTGGCTTATAGCAAGTCTGGGCATCATTGTGGTATCTATCCTTTGCACTAAATCTCTCCTAATCCTTTGGATTGATCATGTTGGTCCATTCCCTCTGGAGAGTACTAATCATGTACAGTTTTTTTCTTGTTGTTATTTTAGACCTGTATCTGACCGAGTTCCAAAAAGATACTGGTTGCATAGTTTGCCTGAACAGTAATTGGCAGTGAATTTAATGAGAGAAAAGGCAGAGAAGAAAATATCTAGAAGAGTAACAGCAGAAGAGAAATGTATGTCAAAGGATAACAATCAACATTGGAGAAAGTAATATTATCAATGGTATAAATGCTATCTTTTAGAAGAGAATCTTTGTAGCTCAGGGTTGAACTGTGAGGTTCTTGGACCTTTGGTGCTCTCTGAGTTTGGTTGTTTTCTTGCAGACATTTCATTACCAAACTAAGTAACACCATCAGTGTAAACAACCAAAAAGCAACCACGCTCAGAGCACAACAAGGATCCCATACTGGAGGCTGGAGGCTGCGTGGCAGCTGCGCGCTGCCGAGCACTAGCAGGTGTTGCAGGGCGGGCTGGCCGAGCGGCCTCGCACGCACATTGCCCCCCCCCCGCCCCAATGGAGGCTGCCTGGCTGCTGGCGCTGCTGCTGCTGGCGCTGCTGCGCCTCTTCTCCACCGCCAAAGATGCCACCGCCACCCCCTCACCCGGACGCCTGCTGTCCAGGAGCCGCCCGAAGCCTTCCAGCCCGCCCGGGGCGAGTCGGCCGCGGTGCAGCTGGTGGTGGGGATCAGCAGAGGGTGAAGATGAGGCCAGGCGAGAAGAAGGACATGGGCACGCTTGGCTACGTATTGAGCACCCCTTCGATTTCCCCCTCCCACTTTTCTCCTTGAGTATTGAACTAGGTGGTGAGTATTTTAACTTGTTGGGGACTAGAATGTCATATCAACTTCCATAGACCAAATTTTTAATCAAGACTCTCCCCCCCCCCCCCCCCCGTCAATGGTGTCCCGCTTTACCAATTTTAAAATCTGGTCACTTTAACCTAAACATAGGCATGAGGAAAGAGGCTGCTTAACTAATCTTAACTATTGGGGAGCAATATGACTGTGTTATAGTGAATCTGAATTTGTCATTGTACCCAAAGTTCTGCATGGGAAAACAATATACCTATGATTCTTCTACAGCAATTTTTTTTCTTCCTCTTTCTTTTTTGTGCAAGCCATTCTTATTGTAGATGCATTTAAAACTTAAATAATTGCTGAAAAACACTGGAAAAAGACATAGCTTGTATAATAATAACAACTCTAAATAAGGTTAGTTGGAATGAAAAGCAATTAAACGTAATTAGATATCTTTTCTTGCAGTTGATAATTTAGGAGGTACAGCAGCATTATTTAATTCACAAGATTGCATAATGGCACCTAAAGCTGTTTCTGACCCTGGCAAGGGTTAATTTACAAGAATAGTTAGAAAAAGAAAATGTGGCATGTTCCAATTAAGCACTAGATAATCATCAAGACTGAAGAAGCAGCCCTAACATCTGTGTGACTTTTTTGAATGTTTTAATATTTAAAAGCTGTTGCAGTCTAAATCTAAAAAGACTCACCTCACACACACCACCATGTTACTGCATAGAACAACTTTGAAAAGGAACTGCAACATAAGACAGAAGTGAGGAAAACAAGGTGTCAGAGCAAAGAATCAGGACCATTCATAAAACCTTATGAATGCAGTATAGAATATTTATCAAGCATATATACAAGTATCTGGTCAAGTAAAGTTCAACACCAAATTGGTACTAAATGAGGGTCAATCGAACTCAGAAGGAATGATTTTGGATCACTTATGGGAATGCAAGGATTCTAAACTGATGATACATTTAACTCTGCCCCCACCCCAGCTTTGCCGGCTCTTCTTCTACACAAGGCCCTCTAGAAGATACTGAATTAAATCTCCAATAATTCTTACAATCCTAATCCAAATTGTGGTCATTGACCACAACTCACTTAATGACCACTTCACTCAACAACCAAGATTCTTATCTCAATTGTAGTCCTACTCTGAGGCTTTTTTTTTTGCTATGGTTCCCATACATATATGGGTGTGTAGATGTAGAAGAACAACAGGCACAGCTGGGTGGTGGTGGAATTAAGTGAGTCTTCAGCCTAGAGCTATTATATTGCCACAGATGGTCCAAGTTCAACCCATCTTGAATTCTGTTGAACTTTATTTGGTGCCAATTTAGTATTCTATGTTACTTGACTAGATTATTCTGTATAAGTTTCAGCAATAAACCTTCTGAACTAGAATTTATGTGCAATCCTGATCATTTGTGCCTGAGAACAGAAGTCCTTCCACTTGAAGGTTCCTGATATTGATTTGCTCATTATTTTGTTGGAGTATGCTTATGGAACATAACTGTACATTAATAAAATCATTTGCAACTGTACCTTGTGTTTTATAAATGCTTCCCCCTGTGTAACTTTTAAATCCAATTTCTAATAAAACATGGATAAGACTGTTCTTCAGATCTTCCTGATAGAGAGGCAAGGAAGCAAGGTCAGTTATGCAAACAGACTAATTCATAAGGCCTCATCTCCTTCCATGTTTTCAACTTTTATGGATTCCAACAAAGAAGGAGAAGGCGATTTTAATTTATCTAAATCTTGAAGTACATTCAATAAGACTCTGCAGTGGGTTTATAGGTAGTATTCAAACCAACAGCTTGGATTATCAGGGTGTGGCATCATCCTCAAAGCACTCTGTGTGTGTGTCTTTTCCACTTGAAATGCCCTTTTCCACTTGAACCACTTGAAATTTTCCAATGATCTTTACTGCTAGGAGGGTAACATAACAGAATCTCTCCTGTCAAAGCTATTCCCAGCTGAATTTATCTTTAGTGTAATTAAGGCAGGGTTGCTTTGAGTGTCTGCATCGTGCTGCTTTCCTCCCCTTGGCTGGGATCTCTCCTTTGCAACATTCTCCTTTTCTCCTCCACTTGCCCAAAATCTATTAGACATTCCTTCATAATTTAAAAGCCATTAGTACCTTTCATTAACGTGGTTATCCATAGGTTTGGAATAGCAAAAAATGCAACTAAATAGAAGTTATCTACACCAGTGATCCCCAACCCCCGGTCCGTGGACCGGTGCCGGGCCGTGGAGTACCTGGCACCGTCCGCGCAGCGGCCAGGGGCCATGATCGCTGCAGCGGCCGGGGGCCATAGTTTCTTTCTGTATGCAAATTAGGGCTAACTGGCACAAGGGGTGTTACTGGACCGCTGGTGGAACTCTGACGTCACCAGCGGCCCACCGCCCCCCTGTGTCCAGCGCCGCCCTTCTCATTCCTTTTCAGCGCTTCAGTGCTGGCCGATTCCTGAAAAAAACCTAAGAGCGCCTGCGCAGCTATGTAGGGCTAGCGGACAGTGCTAGTAGCGTAGCCTTGCACTTTATATTTATGTAATTGTATTTTATTTTGTAAGGCATGTTTAAATACAATAAAATAAAAGTTGTTTAATCAAAACAATCTGATATATAAACAATCAATGTGTCGTCGCGAACAACGCCCCCCCACCCCTGCGCGCGCTCAGCGGGCCACGGTAAAATTATCAAAGGCTGACTGGTCCGCGGCGATAAAAAGGTTGGGGACCACTGATCTACACTATTCCTTGCATACGAACTTGACTAACAAGCACTTTTCCAATTAGTCAGCACAAGCGCAAAATGAAGAAAAAATATGTTTAGTATGAGATAACTCTTTTCAGGTAGGAAAGCAATAAGTGTGAACTAATTGGATTGCAGACATTTGGTGAACTCAGAGTCAAGTATCACCAATTCTGTTATGAGATGCAACGAAAAATGGAGAGGGAACTAATTAGTTCAGCAATAGTTATCTAAAAAGTGCATACGTTGGGGTGTTTTCTTGATCTCCAAGACCTATGTAGCTTGGCTTTCTGGAGATGAAGTCTGTTCCACCACCCTCACCCCTGGAGCTAGCAAAACTCAAGGTACTATTTAGGTGGGGAAATCCTCCGAATTAATATATTTGCTGAAGAAAAAAATGGAACAAGCCAAAACAATATGCATCATGGAATATGCCTGATGAGGATCTCAGCCAGTCAGGCATAGGATGCTTTAGAATTTCATACTCTCTTAATTTTCCTTCTTCCCAGTGGATGATTATTATTCTGTGCCCACTGAGCATATTCAGTCCTCATTGCTCCACAATTATATATTTATGAGTTTATTTATTTGAAGTCTTTTTGGCTTACATATTTCATAGAATAATATTGCGGTGAGAACAAATTAAAAACATAAAAATAGCAGAACAAACTAAACAAAGCAGCATGCTATTTTATATTATCTTGGTAAATAATTAAGTTTTAACCTGATGTTGAAATGTTTGCAAAATCATAGGTTTTTGAACTTATTTTTGGGGGGGGGGAGTTTACCAGTGACAAGTCTTCCCTTTGGAATATATTCTCAGCAATTCTAGAAACAAGACAGAAACCACAGTTTAGAGAAACTTAGAGCAGATCCACATGACTTTTTAAGCCAAACTAGATGCATCAGATTACTGTGGCTCTGTCAGTTTCAGTTCTGGAAGTTGCATTCTCCCCTATTTAAAGCTTCAATACTATCATTCTTACAGTTTTATTATAGGCTAAGATGTAAAAACGACCTTCAGGCCTTCCATCACTACTGTAATTGAATCCATCTACCTTGCTGCCTCTTCTTCTTTGGCCTTCTAACTCTCTCAGCATTATACTATTTTTCAAAAATCTACTCTACAAAATGTATTCAATATGAGGCTGATCATTTGCGCTTCCAGTGAGAACCCAGAACTGATTTGTTTGAAGATCCACTTGTTTATTATTTAAGATTCCTTGAGGTTGTCCAAGGTATTCTTGGGAGTCTTCTCCATCATAGCAATAGCAATAGCAATAGCAGTTAGACTTGTATACCGCTTCATAGGGCTTTCAGCCCTCTCTAAGCGGTTTACAGAGTCCTCATTTCACCCACCTCGGAAGGATGGAAGGCTAAGTCAACCTTGAGCCAGTGAGATTTGAACCGCCGAACTGCAAATAGTAGTCAGCTGAAGTGGCCTGCAGTACTGCACTCTAACCACTGCGCCACCTCGGCTCATCAAATTCAAAAATATAAATACTCTTCCAATCCTGCTTCTTCAAAATCCAACTTTCATTTTCATAGCGCCATGATGGCAAACCTATGGCAGGAGGGCCAGAAGTAGCATGCAGAGCCCTCTCTGTGGGCACGCACGCCGTCACCAGCTGCTCTTCTGGTTTCCCATGTACACTGGCCAGCTGATCTTCGCATGTGCCAGAGCCCTGGAAACTTGAAGACCAGCTGGCCTGTGCGCATGTTCCCACTGGCCACCTGGTTTTGGGGTTTCCAGCATTCTGACGCGCATGCGTGCATGCACACACACCCATTCCGGTTTGGGCACTCAGTGCCAAAAAGGTTCACCATCACTGTCATAGAGTGTCATAAAGAACATCATTACCTGCACAATTCTGATCTTTTTTATGGAACAACTATAGTAGTGTATAGTATTTTCCTGGAAAAAATAAAAGGCAAATCTAAAAGACGCACATAAGGGTTAAAAAAAGGTAATTGATTATGTTTTTAACTGTGCTTTACAAAGGAAAATTCAAGAAACCAAGAAAATAAATACCGTGTTTTTCAGAGTATAAGACGCTCCAAAGTATAAGATGCATTTAGATTTCGGAGAGGCAAGTAAGGGAAAACTATCTGCTTCTGCCTCCTTGCAACAAACAGTACAGACAATGTACACTGTTTGTAGCGTTGTATTTCAGACTATACTTGTACAGACGCTGTTAAAATGTGCTTTCTGGAAGTATACTTATTCTCTGCTATTTAAAAGAATAGTACTTTTTAAAACAATAGCACTGGGCTTCTTCAGATCAAGCATTTATTTTAAAAAAACCTCTTCATTTGTTGTCTAGAACAATAATAAAGCAGTCTTTAAAAATAAGTCTAACAATTTGAACATTCTATAAGCATTTATAGTTGTTGACTTACCTCCTTGCAGCAAACAGACTGATTAGGGTAAGGAAAAAAAAACATCTGCCTCCCAGCAATTTGCTATGTGGAGCAAACAGCTAGTTTCACTATCAATTTCTCCCAATCATCAGCTGTTAGAGGCTGTAGGAATTGCTACATCTTATTGAAGGCTCAGCAAGCCCGTTTTGCTGCAAAGAGGTAAATTGCTGGGCGGCAGAGGCCAAAGGGTGGGGGCCAGTGGGTGGGTGGGACTACATTCAGTGTATTTTCACCCTCTTTTAGGGAGAAAAGGGTGTGTCTTATACTCCGAAAAATACGGTTAATTAATTAAATGAATCTAAACGACAGCTTTCTGAAATAAAGGATTGACGTTTAAGGACATATGATCACTATAGTGTAGAACAAGTTAAACAACACACTCAAATTCTAAATATATCTTATTCCTACTTACATGATCTACTTGTAACCTTTTAAATGATTTTTTTTAAGCCTTGAAAGGCAATAATGCTACCTGCAAGCGC
Source organism: Thamnophis sirtalis (assembly GCF_051295495.1). Lineage (NCBI taxonomy): Eukaryota > Metazoa > Chordata > Lepidosauria > Squamata > Natricidae > Thamnophis > Thamnophis sirtalis. The sequence continues at coordinate 98,287,982 of NW_028261386.1, read as the reverse complement.
ACAAAAGGGAGAAGGAGCATATGAAACTTTTTTATTCAAGATGTTCATTCCCAAAGCTATGAAAACTTCTTGACAAGTTCTAGTTTAACAATCCTTTTTATACTGTATAGAGCAGGATTCTTGAAATCTGTGCCAGACTCTTAAAAACAATTCATTTAACAGTTTGCTGCCTGTCACGGGTCACCTGGGATTCTCCACAGCTCTGTTATTTACTACAGCCAATGCTGGCTCAAGGGTATATGGCACCCCTCGACGACATTGACTGATGTCACCTTCGCCCACTGATGCAAAATGTTGTATTTTTAGAAAGTTTAGGAAGGAGGAAGGCATTGGCGCCCTAGACCACTGTCTACTTGTATTTAGTCTAAATCTGGTCGCAGCTACATGTGACCTGACAGCATCACTTATTTTTAGAGCAAGCCCCTTTCCCTGATTCCTACCTGGACCAGTTTTTTTGCTATAGTTTAAGAATAAGCCTTAGCCTGAGTTCACTCTCACCTTACACATAATCACAAAACTTCATATTTATCTCCCACCCCCTAATTTCATTTTCCATGTTAAATAAAGTTCCCTCTTTATGTCCTTATGCCTTCTACAGCTCTACAGCCCCTTGTATTACCAAGACATTTCCTTCATCCTAGGCAGGTTTTTGTCTCACAGACAAAAAAAAAACATAAACAAGAACCATTATTTTACACCAATTAAGCTATTTGCATACAAAGCTTCAGACTATATTAAAATAGTGACATCAAAGACAAATTTACTTGTGGCATTGTCACATTCCCCCAGACCTTTTACACTTACAATTGTGCACCACCACCCCGACTCTCAACATCCCTCCCTTGTCCCCTCTCTCACATCTCTCCCTCTCACACATCCTTTCCCTCTCACTTCATTTGCACTACCTCCCTGTCCCAGGCTATATTCTCAAACACTCCTTTGCACACTCAACCTTTCTGTCCTCACATACCCCATCACACACCCTCCAATTGCATTGCCTTTGCATTCCCTTACACCCCTATGGATCCTTCACACCCACTTGTACCTCATTCACCCTCTCCAACTCACATCACACCTTTTGAAGCCTCACCTGAAGCCTTGCAACCCCTTCCCACTCCTTCACCCACCTGTCAGCAACTACTTACCTGTCTGCTGGCTAGGAGCTTGAAATTTCCTGTCATTGACTTTAGTTGTGGGAGATGGATGGAAGTTGTAATGTCAAATGACCATAGGATATGGTTAATGATGGCAACTGGAACTGCGGGAATTGTGTTTATTAAGCAATATGGTTTTGCTTTATGACTGCATTGCTTAGTGATGGAAATTCCGGTTCTAATTTCCATCATAAGTTGTGATAGTTGTAGAGCAAGTAATCATGTGACCAGAACTGATTTGATCATAATTTTTACCATGGTTATTAAGTGAATCACATGGTCTTTAAATGGATCAAGCTTCCCCAGTTGGCTTTTTTTGTCAGAAACTGGCTGGGAACTTTTTCAAATCATGAACACATGACTATAGGAATTTGTAACTAGTCATAAATACAAGCTAGTTACCAAGAACCTAAATTGTGAAAACGTCACCACAGAGGTAGGGCAACAGTCATAACCTCAAGGACACTTCCTGGGGCTCTAAAAACTTTGAACTATCACTAAACAAATGGTCATAATTCAACTTCCAGTATATAAATGGGTGGAAAATTGATCCAAATTTATAACTATTTTCTTTCTTCTCTATCCCTCAATCGCTCTTTCATATCCATCTGGAGCCTTATCCTAGACAACTAATATGTGATATTTTTGAGTCCTGACCTCCTTTATTATTATTTGTTCCTGTAGTTTTTTGACTGATAGGCTACAGTAGGTTTGAGAAATTTCTTAACTGACTGTTCAGATAGCTATTCGTCATTTCGGACTTATTTATTATTCAGTAAAATAATGCTGAAGCAAGACACTAAAGGAATTTTAGCCTGTGCCAGTATTAGATTTATATACTTATATTTGTGCAAGGGTCGAAGTAGAATATTAGCAAGGGAATGATGATAAGAGGGGAAAAAATCAAATATTTGTCTTCCAATAATAACTACTTAGGATGAGTTAATTCTGCAATATGGTAATGGAATTTATTCATGCATTTGTACATGATTGAGCTATAAGTTACTGGAATATTTATTTTAATTTGTCAAATAATCATTCTGTTCATTTTTTAAAATTTGGTACCATAGGAAGAATAATAATATTAAAAGGCAAGCAAAGTCCAGTGTTGCACTGAGCATTTGTCAGACTTGTTTTTTAACAAAACTGTAGTCAAGGTGAATTAGCTAGCTAGTGTGATAGTTTCTGTTAAAAATTCAGTAAGATGAGTAAAATTAATGACCTACTGAACTGAAACAGTAACTTTTTAATTAGACAATTAATATTTAATGATGTATACATTTTAATAATTTTGTTTTCAGCTTATTGTCTTTTAGCCTCAATAGGTAGGCTTTGTTATAACTGCAAGAATCAGTTTGAACCTTGATGGCAATGCAGTTGATGGAAAACAGGCGACATACCAGTGGTGGGATCCTCCCGGTTTAACAACCGGTTTGGTGATCGCGTGATTTGTGTGCGCATGTGCAGTTTGAAAAAATCTTCACTTCCGGGTATCTCTGGAGGAGTAACACAGCTGATTTATGTGGCAATCTGCTCTGCCGCACGAATCACCTGAGAAGATAAAGGTAGGAAAATAGCACAGGTGGGCATGTGGGCCAATCTGATCATTGAGGTTCGCTCCCAGCTGATCATCGGAGCTACGGGTTCACCTGAACCGGTCCAAACTGGTAGAATCCCACACCTGCTACATACTTACATTCTCCTAACTGTGTGTTGTGGTCCAGCGGAAGCCTGTGGAGCAGGCAGCAGAGTCAGACAGTGAGGAGATTGGGGAGAACATGGGCCAGTCCTGCAATCAGGGGATGGCTTGGACAAAAGGGCCATCTGGGAATTATTTGCTGCCTCCAGAGCCGGACATCAGCGAGGCAGAGGAACAGAATCCCCCTGTTCCCAGGGCGCTCGTGTGCAGAATTGTCAGAAGGCAAGACCAGTTAAGACAGAAGGGACGACTCAGGAATAAGCCTTGGAGGTGATTGGCCCCTCCCATAGGACATAAGGGAGGAACAAAGGCATGTGAGCCTTTGCAGGAAGCAACTGATCAGTTTACCTTCTGAAGGTCTGTTTTGACTCTTTGCTCGGTGTGGCCTTGCCAATCTAATTGCCAATTAAGTCTTTGGCAGCATTTCAGGAAAGATAAAGATGGGTGCTTATCAGCCTTATCCCGAAAGACTTTGGCAGTCTACCCTTTACAACTATTTGGGACTCATTATGTGCTGTGAATGAACATAATTCACAGTCTTTGAAATTAAAAGAGCATTTTTGGGACAAAGCATGTCCTTTTTACTGTATCAGAAAGCCTAGATCAGAACACTGTGCACAAATATTCCTCAACAACCATTTTGATGTGATCTCCTTATTAATGTGTAAACTTCCACCTCACCATCAATCCATCTTGAAGTTCTCTTTATTTGTCCTAGTTTGAAAATGTGGCTTACCCTCTTCTATCAAGATAGGCATTGCTATGGATGCACTCTAGCATGTTTTATTAACAATTTGATTTCTTTTCCAAATCATGATTTATTTTTTTACATAATAGTATTAGCTACATTGCTCTTTAGCTTGTACATAAAGCTATAGCTACGAAGACTTTCTAAATATTACTTACAATGTTTTTAAAAGTTTAATGACGTGAAAATTTAAATTTAAAAGAAAAGCAAGCAAGATTCAAATCCTCAGACACTTTCTTTAACTTACTTTAAAACTGAAAAGAGAGCACCCCTTGCTGGCCTCATTACTGTGGCAGAATAAAGCTCAGCTATCATAGCTGCAAATTTTATGCTGACACATTTTCCTGCTAGCTCAAGGACTGATGGATTGCACTTTAATACATCTGACTGGATGTATCTGGGAGCAAATCCAGAAGAAGTGTAACAGAGGCATCATTGATTCCCTAATTTTGTTTGGGTTGGAATATTAGTAAATCATTATAAAATCTCCAAGAAAAAGCACTTGGACAGAAATTAATGAAATGAAAAGGGTTTAGTTAATATGATAAAAGCAAGCTATATTTCTTATTCTGACCATATCAGTGGAACTCAGAGGCATGAAAATTAGAAAATGAATGGGCTTAGAATAATCAATTCTCTGTCGATTCTTCGATTGGAGACTTTTACAAAGTGCCAGAAAGATTAAAATATTCCAGATATTAGCATTTTATCCATGTAAATAACCTTCTATAAAGAGGTACTTTTAAATATGTGCAAGCTATGCAATAGGAACAATTAAATATATATTAGGTGGGGAAGAGGATGAAATAGGAACCCACTTAAGCTATGCCAAAATGAACATCTCACATTCTTCTGGCTTGGGTGTGATTCTAATAGATCTGTAAAGCAAATGTGATTTGAAGACTTCAACTCCTAGAATTCCTCAACCAGCATGGTCATTGCTCAAAGTCTGAGGATTTGATCTATAAATGTGGACATAGCCAAGGCATTGTGATAATAATTCAGACAAATATATTAGCATAGGTAGCTGTAGGTAAATTGTATCCAGTCTACTAAAGAAATAATTGGCTAGATATGTGAAAAATCTTGGAGAAGACTTGGAGCGCCACCAGATGATCATTAGAAGGGAAATATGGGGAAATACAGAACAGTCTGTCTAACCTTGATGCCTGGGAAGATTCCAGAGTAAATTAATAACATACCTAAATATCTTGAAAGCAGTGTGGTTATTACCAGAAATCAATGAAAAGCTTTGAGTAGAATAATTTTTAATCACATTTTGATTGGATAGCTTCCTTAGTGATTGTGGGAAAAATTATACAACTCAACTTCAACAAATTATTTAAGAAAATACCCCATGAAATTCTGATTAGCAACCTTTGTGTATAGGCTCAATGATAGAAGAACACACAGTTGTCTTGAAAATCATTTTCAACAATATCTTCTCAGTAATTTCTCATGACACTGTATTGTTTCAGAGTTTAATGCAGGGCCTTATACTCTTCAGCATTTCTTTAAATGAATGATTGAATGATGTGATGCAAGGAATGTTTATAAATATTCTGGGAGGCAGAAATAAAATCCAGAATTCTATTGCTAAATTAGAAATATGGGTTGGAAATAACAGATTTAACAAGGTCATAAAGTGTTTCATTTTATGGAGCGAAAAGCAATACACAGATTCAATGTCAAATATATGTGACTTGATAATAGCACTTCAGAAACAGATCTTGGAATGCTAGTGGATTGCAAACTGAATAAGAGTCAACAGTAGAATATGGTTGCCTAAAAGGCAAACAAAATTTTAGACGGTGAGAACAGCAGTACTGTTTCCAATCAGGACATATTATGTTGATCAGATCCCACCTTTATTGTGCTATGTGTTGAAAACCATGCTGGGAAAGATTCAGACAAACTGGAACAGATTTAGAGAAGGATAATAATAGTCAGAGGACTAGAAAGTAAATCCTACAAAGAGAGATTAAAGTTATTGGGACTGTTCTGTTTGAGATAATTGTGGGGTGGAGATGTAATAGCACTCTTCATATCTCTTAAAGAGTGTCTACCTATCTATCCATCTGTCTGTCTGATACACAGCGATCAAGACTTGTTCTCTGTTGTTTCTTCATTTAAAGGATATAGAAAAATGACTTTAAATTACAATAGAGCAGATTGTGACTGAATGTTAGAAGAAATTTCCTAGTAGTAAAAGCAAATCAACATGGATGCCACCCTCCCCCTTCACCAGAGGCTAGAAAAACATCTGTTGTAGTTGTTTAACTTTAATGCATAGCCCCTGATGGGATTTTATGGCTTAAGTGTTGCCTTCCAATTTTCTAATTCTATGTTTCATTATATCCCGAAATTCCAAGCCAATGAATGAATTCCTACTAGCTCTTTATTCAACATTCTGTTTTAAAAATATAGAAATAATTGAACATGTTAATAGTGATGAACCTATGGTGCTGAAATTTCATTTTGAAATATTCCAAAAGTCAAGAAAATAGCAGACAAAATGAGTAAAGTACAAGTCAATCCCTCAAGAAAAGGATTCCATGATTTAAACTGCACAATTTCTCCTTGTTCTGTCGAGTCTGGCTAATAGGTGGTTATATATATATTTGAAAGCAATCTGTTGGATGACTTAAACCTATATATTAGGGGGGGAAATACCAATATAAATGGCACAAAAGTAGTCACCTATTGAGATTTTCTGGTCCTGTCTAAGCAATAGCAACCAATTTTTAACAGCCATTGCTTTCAACTTATCCTGAAAGCTAAATTAATCAAGTTTAAGAGATAACTGTCAAATAGATGGCTGTGACTAAGCTCAATAAAAAAAAATAACTTCACAGATGGTGTCTTATCCATAGTGGATAAAAAACATTCATTATCTGTCACCTTCAAAACTTCACCAACTAGTACCAAAGAAAAGTATACATCTAGATGAGTGCTGCTTTGTCACCAGTATCTTCAAAAACTGATTTTCCTTTTCACAAAGAACCTCTGTCTTACCTGCATTAAAATTCAGTATATTTTCTCTCCTCCCTTTTGAAGTAACTTCCAGTCCATATATCATCCACAGTCGCTCTAGATTCAGTCATTTGTCCTTTTTCCTTTTGTATCAAAAAACAATAACATGATTCTTTCTGTCACCAAGCACAGCTGTGGTCTTCACACATGTAGAACATATTGTATATTTGTTTCATAAATAAACTGCATCCATATTTTAACATTTATCCAGTTACTGTGTACATTTGCAATGTTATTGGCTTTGGCTTATTTTCTAAATGTTAAGTGTTAGTAATCTCTTATTTTCTAACTCAATCACTATGGTAATTTGAATTTAGGTTTTGTAGAAAGGGCTGCTTATATTTTGTTTAAGCAGTATTTTTACACAGTGTTAGTGGACTTGTGAATACCTATAGTAGCTGTATTTTTGCTACATGATTTTAACAAAACCAGATTCATTTTGCAAATCTAGATTTGGCAGGTTATTGCAGTTGAATTGATCATTTTTGATAGCCTCATATTTTGGACCCAGAAAAGCTCTATTTGACATAATTGATGCATAGGTGCTTAAATTGAATATGCCAAGGATAAAAAGTAGATTTTCTTCACTGTCTGGCTTTGCAGTTCCATCAATGGTGTTTCTGATGTTTTTAATTTACATAGATTAAGAAAGTAGCTAGGAAAAGCATTTAGTTCCTTTTCTCATAATTAAGTAATTTTCTAGTTCAATTTTAAAAAAATTAATTATAACAACCAGTGGTCCATAAATTACAAGTGCCCTTGGATTGTTAAGGTTGGTTTTAATTTTCTGCTTGAACATTTTGTTGAATATTCATTTTGATTGAATGTTTGACTCTAAGAAAATAAATTTGCCTAGAAACTAATAGAAACAACTTTTTTATAATGGGAAAGGAGCAAAGCTACAAAAACAACTTCTTAAAAAAGATGATCCAATTGGCAAAGTTATATATGAAAAATAGGCCCAATTAATTCATATTTTAATAATACTTGTTTTTCTCTTGTAAAATGCATATGTGAATATGGAATTTGATTATTACGTTCTTTCAGACATGAAAACTTTAAGGTTGTAGATTAAATTATAAATAATGCAGATTATGCTGTAATATATATTGTAGTATCAGCCTATACATTTTATGATCAGTTAAATTCAATGCAGCATCTTATGAATACATCTTTTAAAATTATTGCCTGTCTCAATCTACAGCAACATGGAGTTTATTACTCACTGGCAAACTACAACAAATTATTGGTGAGCCACATTTAAAGTGAAGTTTTTTCAGATCATCTTAGGAACTAAATATGTCTTTCATTTATTCACCTTGTTCCTGTCCCAAAATCTGAGTGTTGAAACCTGCCTTGTGAAATGCATTTGAGAGACAAAATACATTCCTAAATTCTCGATCACTGGGAAACAATACACCAAGTTGGCTCAGCTAAATCATGAACTTCATATTTTTTCCCCTCTCAGATTGAATCAGGAAGCAGAAAAAAATAGCAAATTCTAGTTCCATAGATATAAAGTATTGCCAAATCTTATGTTGTACATTTCATTATAATTCATTTTTGAGACTGAAATACTTTGCATACCCTGCTTCTAATGATTTCGTTAACATGGTTATTCTTAAAGATTGTTGCTTGGGAGAGGAAATGAAAGGTTTGTTGGTGTTTCATGTAGGGATAAATCTCATTTAGCAAAGTTTTAATTCTTGGATTGACTTGAAATGTGGGCTTTTGGGACTTTTTGTCTATTACCATAAAAGTTGACGTTTAAAATTCATCTGGATTTCAAATGTCAACTTTTGAATTTAAATCCTTTTGCTAATTGTGAAGCCTGATTCAATAAATTAAATAAAAAGTAGAATGTTGCCTACCTGTTAAAGGTAACACCAAACTACCTGTTACCCAGGAGCCTTATGAACACCTATATTATTTGATGGTTAAGATTAGACTCATCTCAATTTTATGAGTAGCCTGTACGGGAGAAAATATACGTCTTCTATATAACTCACTGACTTTCACATAGTCAGAATCTGCCACACACTTATACTACAGTATTATTCATTCATTCATGAGGATAAAACGTTTCTGTATTCCTAATTGTTTCCGTGAAGGGTAATTTTACTTAGTGTCTGAGAATATCCCTCTGCATGCATAAAACATACCCCGTGCTAATAGAAGATAACATGGCAGAATCCTTCTGCATATGAAACGCCATAAGTAAAAATAGTTCTCTTGCTTTTGTGTCCCACGCAAAAATGTTTCAATGATTAGAACTGAGGAAGAAATTTCTCCTAATCTGATTTTCCCAAACTCCCTCTCAATTCCACCTGGCAGATTTGAGTGGCACTAGTGAATTCTTTGGGTTTTCCCAGAAGTGCTTAGCCTGCAGGGGGCAAGGAAAAGAAATACACATTTCTTTCAGTGTATAATCTGCTTGCTGTTGATTTACATTCATCTCCTCTCTATCACCCAGGAATCATTTGCAAAGCAAAGAAACTCCAAAGCACACTGCATTTCCAATAACCCATACTGTAGCTTTTAAAGCGTTGAGCATGCAGATTTCATTTTTTTCTATGTAAAGGATCAGTTTTTCAAAACAATTCTCATACATCGTCACCCTTTTTCCTATACAGCCCTCCCAACTATTCTTAAGGGATTCAGTAAATGTCAGGCAATTTATAGAGGACATTAAGATTTCAATTATGTATTTATTTAAAACATTTATGTGGCCTCCCAAGTGATTTAGGAGGGGGGAAAGCGTCAAGAAATTTTTTATTAAAAACAAAGAGAAAGATAATCTCTGGATGAGTTTTCTTAACTCTGGAATTGATCCTTCTTTTCTAACTAAAAACAGCTCATCTCTTATGACTAAAATAGCTCTTGAACAACTCTTGTATTGGTATAGCCAGTCAGATTGCTTGTTTTTGTCTATTGCTGATTGCTGATTATTGTCTAATATAAATGGATTGAATAACAATTGAAGTGAATTTTATGGGTGCATGCACCACCATTTCTTTCAAACAAGGAGGGTACACTCTGTCATAGGTGAACTTCCTTGATGCAAGCCCCATCTTCACTTCCCTGGAGGATTTTATGAAATGTGTTTGTGGAGCTCTATCAGTGGTGGAGTTTTTACTGCATGTAATTTTTCTTTCAGGGGAAGAGGTATATGGGATATGGTTGCCTCGATGTTCCAGGTTTTCTGTTATTATCCATTGATGTTGTTTAGCATAGCAGTTCAAGTTTGGAACCTTCTGAGTTCAGAGATCTTTTTTCATATTCTATGTCTTTACAGATCTTTGTGTTAAATGGAAGAATTGATGGCAGTTAAGTCAAATCACTTAGTAAGGTATAGATCTTCAGTCAATAGAGAATGCATTTAAGATAGAATTCTTCATATTCGGGTATGAAGAGAGAGCTACCTCCAATAGGTGAACTCCCTATTGGAGCGTCAACATTTGCTATCATTAAACTTCAACTACTGTATAAAATAAAACACATTGCAAATGCAGTAGTTTTTAAAGGATACACCCATATCATTCTGATTTTTAACTAAGTAAGAAAATGGTTCATTCCTGATAATTTTAAATTAGGTATAAAATCTTTACTTTACAAAACAGCAACAGTATTGTAATATAATTATGATAGTCAGCGGAAAATAACAAAACTTATGAGCTTGCTAACATCTAAACTGAACTTTGTAAGGTATAGATCTCCAGTCAATAGGAAATAAAAAGAAAATTGGGACTGTTGCTGCTAAGAGATTAACTGCAGATCAAGTTATGCCAGTAATATATTATATTCCGTGCCATTCATCAGCAATGCTTTTTTTCTTCTTCCATGCCATTGTGGTTTAGCAGAGAAGAATTATATGCAATTTGAAAAATAACTCATTACTCTGTCTGTGCTAATAATTGGTCTGATCTTTTTATATATGAAATTATTTTCACACAAATTGCATTTGAAAGGGTGATTTTAGAGGATGGCCTATGATAGAAAAAAAATCATTTGGTACTTTTAAGTAGACACTCCAGGATGTGAAGTTATGCAAGTCTTTTTGTTGCTTATTATGGACTGATGCCAATTTCATTTTCACTGTACATAAAAGTCTTTTAAGGAGATATTTCAAATGTGGTTTTACAATAAATGGATCTATAGGTCAAGTAGAAAATTTCACATTACTTATGGCTGACACTTATGAAAATTGTAGACTTAACTTGCTCCAGTCAACTGTGCAAAGACTTACTCATAGCTCCAGTCAAAGGTGCCAAAAAAATCATTATCATTTTATCTTTAAATTATCTAAAATAAAGTGCTACTGATTTACTCTACAAATGTGCCAAAACTTTGATAGGTTTAACAACAACTAGGGCAAAATCAAAACAGAGTAACTTCGGTTACAGGGGATCCTAAAATACACCAACAAGAATTCACTACTTGAAATAATGTCATAATCATCTTGTCAGCCCTAGAGGTCATCTTTTTCATAAATTCTTCAGAGCTGCCACATTTTAGTGCTGTGGGAAACTGGGAGAGGGAATTGCATGGAGTCGCAGGGATATCTAGCCATAATAACATTCCTTTCTCAAAGAGGACATTCGACCTGCATCTGGAGTAACATGACTGGGAGGCATCTCTAGTTGGGATGGTGCATTGATTGGACTATGTAATGGACATGTGGATGCAGGGGAAAGGTCTTGGACTTTCTTTTGGGTGAGGAAAACTGGAAGTTTTCAGATTTGGGTTTTCCCAGATGTGCCAATATAACATCTCTAATAAAATGGACCATTGAGGAACTTCTAGACTCAGAGTCTCCTTTCATTGGGGGTGTTACTTGGAACCCTGACACATCTCTAATATTAGATATGTAGTATATTATTTAAAAGGTGCTTATTAAATATAACTGCCTCCTCCACTCAGAAGACTGAAGAATGTTGTTGAGGGTATTACCATGGCAGACATAAACCAAGTTTATGGTTACATAGGTTACATAAAAATAGTATGATAATATCTCATTATAAATTACAACTATTACAGTGAATTGTGTGCCAGCAATTATGGCAAAGTGGCCACTATAAGCTTCAAAATACTTAAAGTTCATGAAAGACTTACCAGAATTCATTATCTATTTTCCATTGAACATCTATGCTTCAGTGGGGGATTTCCATTTTTTTTTTACTATTGGTTTGCTCGTGCACGCACACATGCTCACGCACAGCACTTCTGCGCATGTGCAGAAGCGTTCAGGGTGGATGGGCGGAGCCTCCCTCCCCCGCTACTACTGGTTCGCCTGATCCAGGCCGAACCAGAAGCAACCCTCCTCTGCTATGCTTGATGAGGGAATATGATAAATAGCAAAAGTCAGGAACCAAAACATACTATAGAAGATATGGAATTCTGTTTATTGACTTCAACATTAACAAACAAGCATTAACATTAACATAGCTGCTCACCTTCTTTGTATTTACTCTGTTTAATTTTTGAATGTCAGTAAAATCTACTTGATTTGCCAATGTAAGCTGACATTTATACATTTCGGTGTATAAAGTAGTTTCAGCAAGCTGAACAGTTCAGAATATTAAAAAAACTATCCTGTGGATATAAGAAAAATCACACATTTTCTTAGGCCTTAAAATGTGTCTTTAAAACAGAATATCATTTCTGATTTTAACAGAGCAAATATGCAGACCTCTGGGCCTCTCAGATAGTGAGAGTATTTTAAGATTTCTTATAGTAGTTGCCTTTAAAGTTTTCTTCATCTGGAATTTTAGAAAATAGTCCTCCATTACTTACTAATTTTCAAATATTTCAGAAGTGATTTATCAAATAATGGATTTAAAATACTGGATTAAAACAACAACTAATTGGACCTGTCATTCTCACTCAACCCAGCTTACTTTATAGGGTTGTTATTGAAGAGATAAAATGAAGGACACTGTCATGATCCCTTGGAGAAAAGGTGGGATAGAAATCAATCGAACAAATTGCTGCAATTTGTTTTCACGATCTAATTAGAACATTGTTTTTGAGAGACCAACAACATATGTAAGAGGAGTCATATTATCAAATCATAGCTTGGGTCTCTGTAATGTGAGATGTCAGTGGATCGATTGCAAGCCTCTCTTTTTTTGCCATTGATGGAAATAAGAAAGAGTACATCTATTCATTTCTTTTCTGCCTCATTTTTCTGTAAATCTTGCTCATAATTGAACAAACCTGAGCGAATCAAGAGAGACAAAAAAAGAGAGAGATTTGACATTTCATGAGTTTTTTCACAAAGACAAACATTTTCATTTTACTTACATTTCTGTCTTTGTTTAATTACCTTTGTTCAATAGGTAGCTAATAGGAAAAGCCATTTGCATGAATATAGGTAGCAAATGAATCAACAGCCAATGTACAGGACTCCAAAAACGTCCATATTAGAAGAAGTTCTGTTCACTTTTCTTCCCTGCTTCAATTCCTTACTTATGAAGATGCCTGCAACCTTTAACTTCAAATACAAGAATCATTAGGATTCAGAAGAGTAGATTTTACTTATTTGTTTAGCATA